>NW_008794581.1:7594485-7626139 GCF_000699145.1 Aptenodytes forsteri | reverse complement strand
CCATTCTTTTTCAGTATCAGCAGGAATAATATAATAAAAGATCTTCTTACAGGAGCTTTTTCTCATAAACCTACTTGTTTACTTTTCCAAAGTGTTCTTGAGTAAACAGACAGCAGCACTGGATAATAAATATAATTTTGTTTCCAGTTTATTTGTGTGACTGGTAATGATTCTGGATGATTAGTCTGGTATATTTCTTTCTACTTTAGTTTTGTTATCAAAAGATTGCAATTACATATTTCATTTCTTGAGCTGGCAAAAAGTTTCCATTTAGAAATAACCTTAATTTACCAAATGCAGTGTAGTTTTAGTGAGATGTGGTTTTGTTACATGGAAACTCATGTAATTTGAAATAATTATGTTGTTGAGCACATGTACAATACTATAGATATTTAACAGGTCTATTGTAAGTATATATAAAAAAATAGATTCTAACTGTGTATTAGAAAATTCTTTGATGGACTGAATTCTTATGACTACAGCTACTTCACAAGGATGTTTTATACACTTATTGCTTCTATTTTAATTCTACTCATACACACAGTTTATTTATGAAACTCATAATTTACAAGCTGCCCTTTAAATAACATAGCAATTGAAATCTTCCCTTTAATTTATATGTTCATAAAAGTACCAGCTCTGTAAATGTTTTATAACCAAACTCATATTGGATCATTGAAAATCTGTATTTTTGTGAAGAAAAGATATAAAGATGCCTTTGATTTTTTTTTCCTCCCATGAAAGGCCACCAAGATGATCTGTGTTGACGTTTCTAACATTTACTGCTGTCTTTGCTATGTGCCCAATTTTGTTTATATTAAGTGACCTTTAAGTCTCTAGTCTAAAGCAATAAAATGAAGGCTTCCTGTCTTATTGATTTGGTGAGGCCTATTTTCACACTAATAAAATGGAACCCAGTTTACTAAAATACACTTTTAGCCAATGTCTGTAAAGGAACCTGAGTCTTGACAATTTTGGAAGAGGTCAACCTAGAGTAAGCAGGTCATATCTGTGGTAAATCAACTTCCAGGAACAGATCACTGGACACCATAAAAATCAGGAGTGGTTTTTTAAGAGACCGACTTCAACCCTCCTTAACCAGAAAATAACATCTGACCTTGGCAGTGAAATTTATCACAACATTTCAATTAAAACTTGGCAGCCACATAAGCAATACATTGCGCTGTTACAACTGACCTTATTGCAGGAAGCATATGTAGGAGCAGAGGCTCAGGTAGGCTGCCAGCTCTCCTGTGAATATGGAGGATACACAGTACAAGTCTTTCTGGTGGTGTTTGAGATTTACTAAGAGCCTCATTATCATTCTTTCTCAATAAGTAAATTACTGGTTGCCTAATGATGTTGATAATCATTCAGTATATGTTTTTCATTTCTAAGTACATGTACATTAATATTAATGTAGCTGTGCTTACATCTTGTGCTTAATGATGAATGAAAACTGCCTAATATATCAAATAACTCTTCAGTTTTCTAGAATATTAAATCTGAGAAAGAATGGAGCTAGGTTATGTCCTGTTTTGCAGTACCTCTCCAAACAACAAAGAAGGAAAAGTCCACGCGAGCCATGTGACTTGCAAGGTAAGGCTTCCATAAATGTTATTTTCTGTTTTACTGAGCTGGTTATCACAGCTTTTCCTCGTGGAGCATGCAGTGTGCAGGGGACAACCCTGCTTCCAGAGGTCTGCAGGTCTGCAGTATCGGAGCAGCACAGCCCCTTGAAACATCTGAGCCCAACTTACTGCACTGCTCTCCAGCCTCCGTGGCTCAGCTTTCTGCTGGCCATCCCTAGCTGTTACGGCAGGGGGTCAGCTGCTGATAGGATTCAGCAGGATTTGAGAAGGGGGAGTGAGAAATACTTCCATTTTCCCTCAGACAGTGACAAATTATATTAGCATATCTGCTAATGAGAAACCAGAGTTCACTTTCTGTGGGGCTCTTGGAAGAAAGGACCTGCAGGAGAGCTTATGGCTGTCCTCCGCCCCTCTGAGACCTGTGCCCAGCCAGGATTTTGGAACATCAGACTTCTTTAGGTCCCTTGCTGAAGGTGTGCTTGCTTTTCTTCTGACACACCTATCTAGCAAGCCTAGTTTTAGGTCATAAAGGTTTTAGAGCTAATTTTCTTTAGCAGTTTTTCTTCAACAGTTTTTCACATTTTAAGTTTTTTTTTCAACAGTTTTTTAAACTGGTCTTCAAAAACCTCCGACTGTTCCTTCAGTGATAAAGACCCACACACACATGCACACATACACAACTTCCAGTACTATTGAAATAAACTCGCTAGGAATGATTTTCTACAGTTTCTATTGTTATTCTAATAGCCATGTTCAGGCTGCGCAGCCCAGATCCTCCCTCCCTCCCACAGGCTGCATTCTGCCAGGTGCTTGCAGGCAGAACTGCCATGAATAATGGAAAGTGCATCTCACTGAAAGTTTGGCTATGCTATAAATCAAGTGTCTGAAATACATATTGCTTTTAACACTTAAAAACAGTAGCAGCTAATATACCACAGGTGTGCACCGAGTAGTATTATGGGAAGCCAATGTGTAGGCAAAAGGAATGATCTCACTTTTAGGTCAGTGCAAGAAATTTGCTTTTAATGAGCTGAATTTGCTTTATAGATTTATTACTGTTACAACTAGTTGTAAAGAGACCATACAAAAGCCTGATACTAAAATCTCATGACTTGTATTTCACCACTCTGACCAGAGAAAACAGGCAAGTTAAATTTTATCATGCACAGCTATGCTTCATCCTTGTTAATGATCAGGCTATTTTTTATTCAAAACAGTCATCATTTAACATGTGTTGACATTTTGTGACTGGTACTTTATCGTGTCATCTCCTTTCAATATATAAAAATATTCCTTTGCCATTAGATGTGGAAATTTTCTTATGGATTTCCAGGAAGGGGCCATATCTTCTCAGGCTTGATTTACTTCCTCATGCTGACGTCAATCACTTCCTGAGATTTTGTGTTTCAGAGTGCTCATCCTGCATATCTTTTCCCAGAATATGGGACCTCACCTGCCCGTTTAAGCAACTGGACTAATTCCTGTTTAAGCAAGACTTTAATGCAGGAAGTTCTTGTGGCTTACATTATTTAGTGGCTCACATGAAATGACTAGAGAGTGCCTTCTGATCTTATAATCTATGCACCTATAATTCAAGTTACACTGAATCAAGTCTAGACTCAGCAGTTTCTTTGCTGGTCAGGAGACACAGTGAATTAGTAAGAATGTGGCAGCAAGAAAAGTTAGAAAGAAGACTAACGGGATCCCACAGCACAGCAAGGCCCAAGCACCAAGATACCTTCTTCACCCAACATGCTGCAGATCATGACAGCAGTCATCTGCTGGCAGAGATGTAGGTGGCATACAGACATGTGGCGTGTCCACCTTTCTGGGCTGTGTGGAATGGTCCTGAGAAAGTGTGAAGGGGATACTGACCTGTTGTGGCATAAGAAAGGCTGGGATGAGAGGGACTGTTCCCTTCATGAGAAAGGACTGCTAATTCTATGGACAACATCCTTTGATAGCCCCTGCAGAGCAGTTCCTATAACTTATTTTTCACCTGTGGGAATAAATTGGAAATATTCAGGCACTGGCTTCTCCCACTGGAGTTCACCAGCAATCTGGCTAAGTGAATTTCAAGAGTTAGTGAACATTTATGTCTGAATAAATGGACCTTCTAAAAGACAAAGAGAGACTGAGAAAGAAAGAAAAGAATAAAAAGAGGCAACAATGATACCTCAGTGATGGACTAGGCTCATTTGCTTGGTGCATACAGCTAGCTTTAGTTCTCTGCTATTCCATTTCAGAGCAGTAGGCAGGCACTCAACACAGTACCCAGGGAAAACAGAGAAGGAGCCACTCTGTGATTTAGATTGGATAGCTGTACAAGGCAATACAGAGTCATGAATTGACCCTGCTCTGAATCTCCTGCCGATCTGACTCTAAAGTAATTATTGTCGCATTCATGAGTATTTTGTTCCAGCTAGCGATATGCTAGTCATTTTTAAATTGATTTATCTTCATCTACTATCAGCCTCACAGTAAATGCATATATTTTTTTAGTTTAGCAAGGACTGGGCTTTTTTATTCTATATTAAAGCAATAATAAATCAAATTCACACATGAAGCAGCACATGTTTTCAGGTTCTGCCTCATAAAATCACCCTAGAGAGGCCCTGTTTCCAGGGAAGACATTTTACGCAGTGTGTGTGTACTGGTATGCCATTATTAAGATACAAGCTTGCAGGATCTTCCCACAGGATAGGAGCGTTGTTTTCTTTTGCTCTGTCTTGCTTTATTAGATTCTATTATTTATAATGTGATTCATGCTTTGAGTCTGAACCTGTGCACTCTAAAAAGAGTGATACTGGGTACAATTATTATTGCCCATATTCTGTCCTGACTATGAGCATTCCACATGGGGATGTAAGGGGTAAAAACCCACTTCATTACCCTTACATAGAGAACATAAAAGCCAGCCTTCACTCTGGTGAGTTGAAGATCTACTTCCTTACCTGCTCTCTTGGGCTTGTACATCCATTAAGCAGTCATTGGATGAAATACAGAAGCAGTTCTAGAAGCAGAGCCATGGTCCCTTACCTCACAAGTGAGTGCCCTAATTATAGGGCTAGAGCATCACACTCGCTCTTGTGAGCTCTTTCTGGCTGAATAAATCTTGAATTCCTTCTGCACAGTGGCACACCTTCAGCAGAAGGGGTATGCCTGCCTTGCCTCCCCAGGCAGCTTGTATGTTGATGGCTTTAATAGAATTTTAAATACCTATGGCAGGAGATGAGATTGAATCTCTGTGTCTCACTTTTTTTTTTTTAAATAATAACTTGATCCACTGAGCTGCAAAAACAGCTTTTGCTTTGGTTGTACTATAGATCAAAGTGTCTGATGCAACAGTACTTTAAAAAGATGCAAATCCTGTTGGGGTGTGTTAGCTTCACTCACTAAAGGTGGACACAAGCTTTAGCCTCTCTGAGGGAAAGCTAGATGGCTGGGAAACTTCAAAGTCACAGAGTAGTTTATGAGGTTCAGACATCTCCAGAGTTAGCTGGCAACTGAGAATAGAGTCATAATTTAGGACTTCAGTGACTAACTTCTGCCCTAGTCTTGCTTGCTTTAAATCCTTTATTGGATTTGTCTCTAACACGGTGTGGGCCTCCTTTAGGACCACTATGATTTTGAGTAGGAGCATAGCAAATTGGCAGATACTTAAACCAATATTCCATCCAGATGAAAATAGCTAGTTGGAACAATCCTTTCCTATTAAATCTGCAACCTGATTATAATTTTCTTCTGTAGCCCACTCTAGAAATACAATGACCAAGATTAAATGAATCATGTTCTGCTGTGACTTAAATATACCATGCAATTTAAATGAAAAATGTGATTGAATGTAACAAGGTCTCTGCTTTAAATTATGCAATATTTGCATTCTTATCTTCATTTTAGAAAAATGTGCCTGATACATAAATATACTCAGAAGCAATAGAATCACATAGATTAATGATTGTGATTGAAAACAGATATTCACCTTGACATATCGTATGAATAGAAGATTTGAGTGAGAAAGTCAGTTATTTAGCAGAGATGTCTCTGAGACAGAAATTGAGAACATTAAGACACAGAGTATTATCTGAAAAGTGTAATTGTAAAACTACTGGAGTAGAATATGTACCAATTATTAATTAGTTCTTACAATTATATGGGAAAAAAACCCCAATTCTGTCACTGCAAGAAATGGTTAGTAACTGATTAGCAATTATTTTTTAATGAAATGGTTAGAATAAATATTGAAAAGGTATTTAAAAATTAATTTAAGTATTTAATGATATTACATTTTCACTTTAATAGTAATTTACAACTTTCTTACACTCTTTATTTAATGTAATTTTACTGAAAAGCAAAGAGATCTTTTCAGTAGTATCTTGTTCTGATTCCATTAGCACTTTTAAGAAGTCTACAAAAAGAAAAAAATGTATACAGTTTATTTGTGCATATGAAGGCACACTATCAAGAATTATATACTCTGGCACCTTGCTGAAATAGCCATTTCTATCAGGAGAGCATGCAGAAAGGTGTGAGTCAAGTGGGGAAAAACAATTAGCATTGCCATCTCCAATATGGCAAGATCCTACATGACATTTTTTTCTTAAACTGAGGCTTCTCTTTCACTGAGCTGCAATAAAAAGGTCTTTTATCTGTTCAGGTTAGATTGTTATAAACACTATTATTACTATCATGCTAATTTTAGGACTCATCTTTTATATACTCTGGCACCTTGCTGAAATAGCCATTTCTATCAGGAGAGCATGCAGAAAGGTGTGAGTCAAGTGGGGAAAAACAATTAGCATTGCCATCTCCAATATGGCAAGATCCTACATGACATTTTTTTCTTAAACTGAGGCTTCTCTTTCACTGAACTGCAATAAAAAGGTATTTTATCTGTTCAGGTTAGATTGTTATAAACACTATTATTACTATCATGCTAATTTTAGGACTCATCTTGTAACCTATTATATTTTTACCCATTTTGCAGACAGAATAGGTTCTAAGTCAAGTGTAGTCACAGTGCTAAAATACTGAATTGATACATCTAATGTTCTAGGGAACCCACATTTCCATATGCAAATTGATATTCTTTTACATAGCTACTTCACATCTTCACGTTTCACTCTTTTAATTCCTTTTTGTTATGTCATAATAATGCAAAGATATTGAGAAACCAGGAGTGCCAGCAGCAGAGCCATTCTCCTCATAACACTACTGCTGAATGGACACTTCTGCTGAAATTCAAGTAGGTCTTACTGAATGAAAATGATACCCTGACTGTAAGATTGCAGATAAAATTCCTGAAAATTTTAGGTAATGAAATGTGTTTGGCCTCTACCTTTCACATTTACCCTACATGTAAGAGAGATTTATTTTTATTATTGTTTTATTCTTGGCAAAATATTGGCCAAAACTATTTCTGATACTGTGAAAAAAATACATACTTTTTGGGTATCTGCTTAAGTGTTTGGTTGTGTCCCTCTACTGTTAGAATAAAAAAACATCTTTCTGCTATCATTTTATGTATTTCTATTTCTATGATGTTTCCTACCTGTCTTACCAGGAGTTCAGGAATTTCAGATTTTAGAAAAATCTAAAGGTAATTGTTTTAATCACAGGAAATCTGTATTTAATTAAAATATCTCTTCAGGTATTGATTCCAAGAATTTATGTGGAGATAACATGCCTCAAAAAAATAAAAAAGACGAGGCTATAAAACCTGAAAGGTTCAAATATCATAGCAATCCAAGATACAAATTCATCCAAGTGAAATGGACCTGTCTTTAACTTGTGATCCTTCAAGTCTCCAATGCATTGAAAACATGATAATCCATGATTAAGTACAGCAAGAAGTGAACAAAGCAAGAGCCATTTTTCTGCATATTTCAGACTGGCTGAAAGTGCTGCTCAGCACTAGGAACAATCTAGACGAGTTCTGGCCTACATTCAGTCAGTAACGTCATGAACTAGACAGAGAACAAATCTGATTCATATTTGTTGTTCTTGCTTTGACCTCATCAACGACAGGCATAATTCAGTTTGCAATGAATAGCAAACTTTTTTTTCCCCTCTAGGAACTGGACTGGGTTTTAAAAAGAAAAAAATCGCTTATGCCAGTATTCTCTTGCCACTCTTATATTTCCATATTCTAGCAGAGGCCACAGAAAACTCATGCTGGTTTTAGAATTAAATTTCCACCAGGAATAACAGAGAAAGTTATGCCAAAATTACCATGTCCTTCTGCTAGACTGGGGCTCTTCTTTTAGGCCATAATGCCAGAAAACAATTAGGCAAGTTTATGTTTCTGTGTGCCTTTGGCCAGGACATCAGGGCTTGTTATAACAAGATGCTGAAAAGACTTAAAATCTATCCAATATCTCACCAGATCAGGTCCCAAATTTCTTCTTTACACGTGATCCAGATATAACAGTAACGCAAAGGAACAATGCCTCCACTAGCCCTTTTTCACTCTGTGCAGTTGGGTGAATGGACATGTTCGGTGCACCCAAAAAATTCAGGATGGGCCCAGGGATAGGTCACATGAGAGTCTGACAGTGCTTCCCAATGACTGCAAGAGGTACACAAGGAGTTTGTGTACTGGCTTGGTAAGAAGGAACTAGCAGTGCAAAGAAGACTGGCAGACGTGAGAGAGCTGTTTTATATAGACAGATGGTCTGTCAATTATTTAGTTAATCTGTGTACGGAATAAAGGAAATCTGGGGTAAAATCAAAGATATTTTATTGCATGCTTACAAATATTTTCCTTCTGGCTAAAGCATGTTCATGGGATAATCTTTTGCGAATTCCAAATTTTTCTTAAGTTCACCTTATGAGACAGGCCAGGTAGTTTTCAGATTTAATATGGATACACATTTGGTTTGAGTTTTCTCAAGGATTACGGAATGTGTTAAACTGCATATGGTTCTGCATTATGGCTGAATACAAACTACAGAATATATACAAATTCTCATTGGTTTTAACAGTGTTAGCACATTCATACAAAACACAAAAATTTATAGGGAACTCCATGACGTTTGTGACAAATACATGCTAATAAGAAAACCTTCCTTGTGATTTAGAATAGGCTGGCAATTTATGTTTTCAGTTCTGATGTTTGTTAAAGTTAGTTCCCTTTAATGTCACAATATTTGGTCACTATTTTGTGCACAGATAATAAATTTGTTTCATTATGATACCTTTGTATATAAACAGTTGTCTTTTACACATACAAACCCCATCATGTGTTCAGGCAAACAATAATCCCATGCTCATTTTCAAAAGAAACTTGCCATGTTTTGATGGCCCAGTCCACTGAAGAGTCCTCCACTGGAGATGGGGAACAAGAAAAAGGTTTGTTTTGTTCATTAGAACAACAATAATGATAACAAAGATGACACAAAGGAAGAAAATCAGAGAACATCTTTTTCTATTTGTCATTTAAATGACATGGAATTTTCCTTCTCATGTATTCTCTTTTTGTTCCCTTTACTGATTAGGAAACAAAGAGAGATGAAACATTTCCTGTCCAGAATCAGATCTGGTTTGGTTTTGTTTTTTTTTTTAATTTGTAGAGGCTGACAATAGACAGTGTGGTATTTCTATCTGTTTCTCCTCACTGGAGAAATTTTGAGGTCTTGTCACTATCAGAGAAATTTGAGCTGCTGTCACTCTATCATGGTATACAATTGAGGGAGAGCTTTAATGCAGATACAGTGCCCTAATGCAGAGCAAGTCTTAAGTCAGTAACAAATTTATATAATGTAGGCTGCATCTTAGTATCTACTATTTACATCACTGACTGCTGATCTCTGCAGACTGTGATTGATGTGCTGCTGATGCTGCTGTTCTGCCTGACACTCATGCAAGGTAAAGATATCCCATCAAGGTATAGAACAGAATTGGGGCAGCAACACTGTAGAAGGAAATGACATTAAATAAGTGCTCATGAGATTTAGCCACCTCCAAAGCTTCTCCGTAGGCAAAACAGAGCTTCTAAGTGTTGAGTGGACTCTGAGAATAAGGCATTTGACATGCTGACCTTTTCAGCTAAGGTCAAATGCATCATTTTGGTAGCGCTGAGTGTTTCTCCCCACCTACTTCAGCCCTTCTCTCTCTAACTTGTTTTTCT
Source organism: Aptenodytes forsteri (assembly GCF_000699145.1). Classification (NCBI taxonomy): domain Eukaryota; kingdom Metazoa; phylum Chordata; class Aves; order Sphenisciformes; family Spheniscidae; genus Aptenodytes; species Aptenodytes forsteri. The sequence continues at coordinate 7,616,419 of NW_008794581.1, read as the reverse complement.
AGTAGGCATCTTATTTGAATGAGTATTTCAAGAGGTTGGGGTGGACAAAATTCAATGACCAGCACAGTTTTGAAAATGTCATACACTTTTTCTTTCATCTGCTGTTTAAAATCAACTGTAATATGGATGTCATTGTCAAAAACTTTGAAACTTTTTGATGCTTTTTCCTTCATATGAAATTTAGAAGAGTTGATCAACTGACTTTGTAGAAACTCTTTAGCTAACATAGTACTTTAAGGACATATTTAATTGGATCGCAGCTTGAAGTGGTAGCAAACTGAGGTTGCCCTTTGCCTTAACGTACCTAGGAATCCTGGTCTATATTCCTGATTGCTATTGAATTTTCTAGATTTCATTATAAAATCAATAACTGTTGCACATGGTAAAATAGTTTACAAGAGCTGCAACATATTGTGGACTTCTGAAAACATACTGAGCTCACTGAAGCCACCCAGGCAGCCAATTAGGAGAAAACATCTATTAAGGAAAAACAGGGCAGTCCCATTGACTGCTATTGATTTTCTTAGCCCTGTGAAAAGACAATCAATTAGATAAAGAAGGCTAATGTTACAGCTGCAATTTAATAACCCCTAAAGAAAGGAGGAGGGCTATTGATTCCTGACATGGAATGCGGAGCTTATTGAAATATACTGAACTTCACCTGTCTTATAATCAGGGCTTGAGGAAAGAGGAAGGTCTTTTTGGGACTGAATGTAACTTGTGGCATAGAGTCTCAACTATTAAACTGGCTTGGTGATGTCAGACCTAAGAGATGCAAATGAAACAAAACTTTAGAGGAAACACAAGCCCAGGGTTGAATACTAAATCACAGGAGCTATTGACAGATGCTGTCTTGGTGAAGGTTGTTTCTCTTTTTCATACAGAAAGCACCAGAGTACCACCTGTCATTTTCAAAAGCAAAGTCAGTTTTGCCAACCAGCCGTGAATGACAAATAAAGCTTTATATGAAACACAAGGGCATATTATGTGCCATTGTGTGTTCTGCTAAGTGCTAATTTATCTGGCTTGTTCTCTTCAGCAAACACACGCACAGACACATGAAATAATCCATCTAATTATGTAGCTATTTAGGACAAAAACAAAGCAAGGTGTTTTTGTCTGATACAGAAGGAACATGATACAACAAAGGTTTCAACAAAACCTAACGCAGTTAATGAAAATAAATGAAGTGCTGTAAGCTGTAACAATTTTAGAACAAATAAACTTTTGCCAGTTTTATATTTAGGGTAGACCCAGCTGCTTTTCATAAATAGGTGAGTACTTTCATTCATTTTTTGATAGCCCCTAATTGGAAATGGCTAATAGGCCTTGTGGCTTTCCACTATAAAATCTGGTCTAAAATACCTTATATAGATATTTTCTTTATGCTTTTTTCTATTGCTTGTATTTGATCCTTTCTGTCTCATTATATATATGCCTTTTTTTTACCAGCAGACAGCTGCTATTCACAATAATTGCCAGGGCAGTCAATTATACATTAAATAGGCCTACTTGAGGGCAAATGAGCGTATGGTTGTCTAAATTGTGCTGGAGACATATTATACACAAAGACTGTCATTTCAAGCATCTGGAACATGACAAATATTATTTGGAAGCAGTGCAGTACTTATATAGTATGTGTACTCATTACTATATCAATATAGCAATACCCAGTGGACTGTGCTTGCATGTTTTGTAATGCAGGTATATATATATATATTAGTGCACACACACATAAACACTTACACATATAAATACATATAAAATGCACACAAATGAATGTCTAGACTGTGTGACAAACACCTGACTTCCTGAAATGCATGTCTGTCTTTATAAACTGAGACAGTGTACAAGTGATCCAATATAACAGGGTTTTTCAAAGATTTACTTTCTCCTAATATTATAGAGTAGTATGGAACTGGAGACAAGGAATATACAGTTAATTTGTTAAATCAGTTAGTAATTTTTCTTCCTTGTGTGTGCACGCGTTATAAACACTCTTCCTTTACTAAGGTAGTATTAAGGCTCTAGGAAAGTGAGCCAGACTAGAATAACATTAAGATCAAGATAGTTAAAGCTGCATAAGAAATGTGCAACTTAAGACAACACCGCGTACAAGATTCTGTGAATAATGATGAACCAGCAAAAATCCAAAACATCAGGATAGAGTATTTGGACAAACAAAACAAATGACCTAAAACATCCAAAGTATATTCAGTTTGGTGAGTTATTTTTATACAGAAAGAGCCTTTGCAGATAAGCAAAATTTTGTAATTAAGGAAATAAAGAAAGGAACAGATATGAAAACTGGAATTAATTCTTATAGTGCCATTAAGTTCTTGCAGATATGACAATTTACATTGGAGGGGCTGTTTCTCAGAGATGCTGAGCATTTCCTGTTGGTTCCCTTGGGAGCTCTGAGTATTGAACTCCTTTTAAGATCAAGATGCTTATAATGGCTCAATTCTACAGGAGGAAGTAATAAAATCCAATAAGATGCATCTTACTATATCCATTCTGAAAAGGAAGAATGCACACAACAAATAGGCCTAAAAATTGGTTCTGTAGGTGTTTTGTTATTGATAACTAAAGCTGTAACTCAAAATAGCCTTTTATATTTAATGTATAAAATTAAAAAAGAGTAGCACAGTACAGATAGCACAGTAGGAAAGAGAGTTAAACAATATACACAAACTTGCAGATACAATTTTTGAAAGTGGATAAAACCACATGCTGGGGGTGGGAACTACTATAAAGAGAGGTTCCTTAGCAAATAAGAAAGTTGTAAAAGGCAATTCAAAGCACACAAAAATAGTGAACTTAGCAACTTACACAAGAAAAATATGTGTTTACAAGGGACATGCCCAATTAGGATTTGCTTTCTTGCAGATTCAGTTGCATCACTTTTCAAATATCAAATATTATTAGAAAAGGTTGGGATTAACAAAGGATCATACTCAAAACCAGTGAGTTTCACATGCCTTTAAAACTTTGTAAAAACGCAAGGTCTGTAAGTCATTGTCCATTTTATAACTGAGAAAACAGTCAGCCAACAAAATTTTTCAAATTAAGGATGTATTCCTTGATGATTCAATCATGTATTTCATGCACAGCAAAGGCGAGATATAAGAAAGGACTTGAATGCCTCTGTTCAAAATCCAGTTTTGAAAAATCCTCCACTTAGCCGTTACTTGATCCTGCAAGCCTAAATTCAGTTGATGTCCCAGATTTTAAGTTCTGGTTCTCCTTCCAGCACTACAATTTCAATAGGACCAAGCAGCTCAGCAGCTTTCCTGGGGCCTAAAATTTATCTGGAGTAAAACTGTAGGCACTCTTCCACAGCAAGTACCTGAAGGGCTCCACCCATCTGTGTTCTGCAAAAGCACCTTGCATGTATCCCCAGGGTCTCTACAGCAGGCAGGTATGACCACAGGTTGCTTTTAGAGCCTAATGATAAAAAGACTCCTTCTTTTACGTAGTAGCATACATACACAGTGGTTGAAGCACCTGTTGGCATGTAGGAGACCGTATCTGAGCAGGGTTTACCTACAGCTTCCATTTGCTAAGACTGAAACCCAAGCACCAAATAATAGCAGTTGTGGTTGGAAGGTTGTTCCCCACCTGTCTTCTTGTATTTATAGCTCTGCCTACAAACCTTCAAGATTTAGCAGGGCAGTAAATGGACTCTAGTGAGTATTACTCTTTAGACTGGAGGGTTTTGGTATGGGAAGAAGAAGACCTTGCCACTGATCCCTGCCCTCAGGCTCTCTTGTGTATTTTAAGTGACATAGCCACTGAGGAAAAACAACCATCCACAAAAACCATAAATGGTAGTGGGAGCAGAAGTTTGCTCCAGGAGACCTCCATGTTTATGTGAATGTCATAACCACTAGGCCATGGAAGACCGCTTACTCATACACCCACTTCTCTCCCAGAGTTTTTGCACAGCTTAAACTGGAAAGGTAAGTGTAGAAGCAAATGTCTTAATTTCATAAAAAATAGAGTTATTCTTCAGTCACACTGTAATTAGTTAATAAGACAAATAACTAAGTGCATTCATTGTTCTTTCTGTGCTGCACAAAACTTAGGAGAAATATGTCTTGAAAAGATCTCTGAGCAGAAAGAGATAAAAGTATTAGGATGTCTGTATGTCACAGTCAATTAGAAAGGTACCTTCTTATCATTACTGCTCATCATAAATGAAGGAAATGGGCCCTCCCGATTGGCAGAAATTAGTTAAACAAGCTTAGACTAGATTCAAGTGCCATCTGTTCACTGCTCTAGAGACACAAATTACAAAATCTGTATTAATAACTAGAGAGGAGGTAACTAAAAGGTTTAATGTGTTTCTGCTTTTGATTGAAAAAGATCAGTTCTAAATCTGAAAAAGGTTATTCTGTTCATAAGCCTTCTGGCCTTTATAATTCCTTCTCTGTATAGGTTATGTTTTCTTCTTTACATTGTCATCAAATGGAGTAAATAAGCATAAAAATGATAGTGTAGGAATTTTCAGTTGCTAAAGTAGCACCACAATATATAGGCTGGGGGTGGATCAGTATAACAGTTCAGAGCCTCAAAGGTTGGAGGCTTGCTAATCTCATGGAGGGATCTATTTCTACAGAGGCTGACCAATCTCCAACATACCAATGAGTAGGATAGAACTGGAATTAGAAGATGTTTTTTCTTACAAAGTACAGCAGATATAGAGAAGTTACAAACATAAGGGGAAAAGACAATTACAGTATAATGAACAACTAAGCAAGCCAAATTCCAAACATTCAGGTAGATGTTATGAGAGTTAATGCAAGACCTAATTTTTTAATAAGGTAGAAAATATAGGTATGTCTGGTTCTCATTAGCACCTGCACAAAGCCATTTGAAGTCAGTAAACAAAAAGTCAAAAGCGTGTCAATGAAGATGTCTTGACTAGACAATGATGAAACAGTCTTATCTGACCGTAACACAAAGGACTCCATGTTTGTACAACTTAAAGTTATACGTGACTTTAATATAGGTACTCATTCAAGCAAATTTACTGCTCTCTCTCTAACCTCTGCAGGACAAACCACAGTAATACCATGGGTTCCAGTCTGCTCTGGCTGAGGCCTGAGCCACCAAGCCTTGAGGTCCCTTGATCTAAAATCCACAGGGTCATGGCAGGCAGCTGGATGGGCTTGCTTTTTGGGGCCAACTGTTGTGCTAGGGCAGTGTTGTGGGTTGACCCTGGCCAGCAGCTAAACACCCACACAGCCATTCACTCGCCCACTACCCCTCCGTGGTGGGACAGGGGAGAGAATAGGAAAAGCAAAAGTGAAAAAACTCTTGTGTCAAGATAAACACAGCTTAATAAGTGAAGGGAAAAGGGAGGAGGGAAAAAAGTGATGCAAAGTCAGACAGTTACCACCTCCCACAAGTCAACTGGTGCCAGACAGTCTCTGAGCACCAGCTGACTTGGAAGTCAATGCATAGTGGGCATACTCTGAAACTGCTTAGTGTTCCCTGGGGAAAGAGAGAGAAATGCCTAAGTTCTGGTTCATCGTGTGGCATAAACTGGAGGTAGGTGCCAACCTGCTGAGAGGTAGGGACCTTTCTAATCAAAATAAAGATACCTTGTATGTTTCTGTGGCCTCTGGGGATATGAAACATGTAGACAGGAGTTCTCTGAGATGCAGTTTTGGTCCCCAGGTTAGGCAGCTAAAACTTCATTAAATCTAACCCCCAAATGGTTTGGAAAAGGACATTCCACTTTTGGCTCTAAAAATACCTCCCTTTTCAAAAAAAGAGATCTTTTGGAAAAATATTTTGTTTCTAAAATCCAAATGAAAGTTTAAGAGGACCAAATTCATAAACTGTAGTCATGCAAACAATATTTCAGAAACAATTCTACAATAATAATAATAATCCATAATATAATGGAAAAACAGCTTGTCTATTAAAAAAAAAAGCAAACAAAAAATCCTCACTGTGCTTCCAGATGTTATTTTAATTGAATAATTTGCCTTATGTACAAAAATAGTAGATTTCTCCACCCAAACCATGGAATAAAGTGACCGTTCCCTCCTCAGTTCCAGTCTTAAATTACTACATAACAGAAATCTCTGAAAGAAAAAGCTGCCACATTACAGATAAACAATGCTTCCAAAGAAGAAAAAGAAAATATGAGAAAGGTGTGTTTGAGGATCAACTAATAATTTTGGTTTTGGTAGACTGTATTTGTATAAATTGTAAATTGAGCACATTGTATAGTTCAAAATGAAAAAAATGTCTGAGAAGTTTTGCTTTTTGTTCTGTTTATAAGTTGTGCAAATCTATGAATTAATTGCAATTTTCTTGGATATGTTTGTTATTCATAATTATATGCCAAATAATGTCTGTATAATTATTGGGCCTGAACTGATTCATAAATGGCTTTTTGCTGGTGCTCAACATTTGACACAGGCTGTGACTGGCTGTTTTGAGCTGCCTCCTCACTCGGAATGAACCTGACAGCTCCCAAGCTCCAGCACCGTGGAGGTCAGGGAGATTACTGCAACTGAATAACAGATCAAACATTTTAAAAAAATATTTCCTTTCATCTCTGCCACCAATGTGAAATACTGAGAAGCACCAAGAACACCACAATTTTTAATAAAGAAAAAGATGAATATTCTTGGCATCCCAGCCTCCCTCTGAACTTGCCCCTTTTACCACCTAGATACCTACACTGCTTCCCTTCAGTGTTTGTTTTCCTCATATCCATTTTATGCCATTTAGTTTTTTTCTATTATTCAAAACTGTTCACTTTTCCCCAAGCTGAGATGATTTCTCTGACATTTGCCACATTCCTCACACTTGATTCTGCTCATTATACATTAATTTTCTATTAGTTAAACTTGTTCCAAGCTTTTTGAGGCATGACTAGCTACTTATCTGTACAGGGATAAAGATTTACCATTTTTTAGGATCTACTGTAATGAGTAATAGTATCAAGGTGACACAGTTAGAGCAAAACAGAATTAAAAACAATATTAAGAAGGACACCTTACTTGAATGATACTTTAACGGTAACAAACAAGACAGCAGTCTCTGAAGGCGACTTTCTCATGTGTTAGAAGGTAGGGAGTGACAAATATAATCATTTGCAGAAGTCTAGAACTCTTCCTTTGCAATATAAAGGTCATTCAGTAAAATCTGCTAAAGAAATACTATCCTCTCTTTTTTTTTTGTGAAAAAAATGCATCCCTTTTTACTGAAAACTAAACTCTCAATGGAAGTTAAAATTCAGAAAATTTCAGTCCTTTATTGCCACTAAACAGGTTCTTACTTAGAATGTTTGCATTGTATTGGCCATTTGCTGGAAGTTAAATGTCAGTAAGATTTAGCATATTATTAATTGTACAGAATATTCAAACAGTGGATCAAACAGTTGTACACTGGTTTCTTTAAGGATATTAGGCCTTGTCTTAGACCTTAAGAATAGTCTGTAGTGGTTCCTGTTACTACTTACCCATACAGATTTCAAGGCTTAAAAATAACAGTTTTAAGCTATAATAATCCCTAAATGATCTATTGGGGAACTAAATGTGAATTTAAGAGGCTGTAGTTCAAAAATCATCAATAATTTTCCCATGTCCAGCTATGATGTTTTTTTGAGGAGAGAAGAAGGGATAAAGACAATCGTAATTCAAAACAGAAACATAATTCAGTCTTTAGAGGTTAGGGGTTTTTTTTCTTCTCCCCCCTCCCCCTTCCCCTCTTCCTCCCCCCCAGATCTGCCAGATATGCAGGAAAGAGAAGATTGTTTAAAACCTTCCGGAGGTTGTAGATTACTCCGTGAATTTCACCTGGAGAGCCCTGCTTGTTACGTAGAGCCATTCACATGTTTCCCATCCATCTGCTGATGGGGGGAGAATATTGTTCATTAAGACTTTGATTAATTCTTCACTGGTTCCAGAGCCACAATGCTCTTAACGGATGGGCAAGTGGGAAACATCATATCTTCCCACTACTGATCGCAGCTGTGTCAGTCCTAGAGACAATCCAACTCTTCATTAGCACCTTGTGCAAAAGACATAGATCTTTTGGCCACATATCCTATTTAGATTTCCTTATATGGGCCATAAGAAAGTATCTAATCAATGTGAATGTGTGTTTTCAATGTGGAAGCTTCCTAGGTGACTGATGATGTCTTTTAAAGGCAGCATAAGTGGTCAAAGAATCAAAGTACCCTATATTATTGAAAATTTTAATGTGATCATCAATAAATAAGACTGAATGAAGACTCTCAGTTCAGACAACCCTCACCACAAGAGGAATTATCACAAGTACACTAATCAGAATTGAAGACTTACTAATTTCTTCTTGGCTGAAATTCAACTCTTATAAATGAAGAGTCATTCCAGTCAGTTACACTTTCAGAAGGTGAAAGGGAACTCAATTTGCTCATCCTGTAGTTAAAAAGAAAAAGAGAGAGAAAATTATCCCAGATCTACAAACTAAGAAAATGGCTTTTTCTCCTGGGGTCACTAAAGAGAAAAAGCTTTGAAAGAAAATGAAGAAAAAATTAGTACTTAATTACTCCACACACAAATTCTGCAGAGAATCCTCCAAAATTTTTTCTTATGTGAGTAAAACTAATTTTTCCTGGAAATGGTGTTAGTCCTCAATTTTGAAGCTGCACTGAAAGAAAAATAGTGACAGGGAAGAATGTCAGAGACCTGGACATAAGAACTGTAGAGAATGGACCTCCAAAAAGTATGTATGAACACTGGGAAATTTGTAGGCCAAAATTTCTGCCTCTTTTCGTAAAGATCAGACTATACAAAATGATCTAGAAAAATTATAGTCTATGAGAATTCAGAAGTTTATTTTTTTCAAACACTGTGGAAAACTGGCTTGGTAACATACGCAAGGTTTTTTGCAGGGATAAAATAAAAAAAAAAGAAGCAAAGAACTGAGTCACTTCCCTGGTTAGTATTCCAAGCTACTAACAGAGAACGTCACAGATTGTCTCATCCAGAACAGAATAATCTCAATTTTTCTAAACATACTTCAGTTGTATCAGTAGCATACTAACCTTTCAAAATTTTAATTCTCCATGATACGTGCTAAAATATATTATTGCTTTTTGCAACTACATTAGTTAAAATGTGTTTACAAATATGTCGTAACACCACACAACTAAATCCTAGATCAAATCAGGTGAGAGAAAATCTTTTCACTTGTGGTTGTCTTATCATAGGACTTGTCTGATTGTGCAGGGAAATAGCAGAAATTAGTTTACAAGAATTAAATCTCTGACTTTATGCTGCCTTAAACCTTGAGAAAGTATGAACAAAATCTTTAATTTAAAAAGAGTCTAATAAATTAATTTTGTGAAGTATACAGGCCATTTACCACAGTATGTTAAAGACCTTAAACAAAACACACAGAATACAAGGACTTCAACACTTTATCCTATTTGATGAGTTAATAAACATAAATTAAGATATGTCAGACTGAGATTTATTCCAATTAATTTACTCTATATTGAGAATCTTACAGTTCAGGAATTAATTCAAGAAATTTATTAAAACTGGATTTTCGTCTAAATGATGGTGTAAACACCCTCAGAACTAAAGAAATACTTAAAAATTAAACTACTATTCTACTTTTACTTGGTATAAACCAAAGGTATCTGCATATTTCTAACTTTTGAGTGTACAAAATTAAAAAAAACCCACATGCACAGCACTAAAACATAGTGAAAGGAGCTCCAAGTGTTCTGCATTTAAGAGTGAAGAAAGAACTAGGAAAAAAAATTAAATCATAAAGGCAGCATGTGGTTTGTCCATCTAGAGGTCAGTGGTAACCCTCATTTAATTAATGCCATAAAAGATCACCATTCAAGACATTGAACTCTACAGCTTGCTGATCACAAACGTTTAGTTTTAGTTTGCTTTTTTTTTTCATTTGAGCGAGACAGTCTGTTCACAAAACCACAACCATCTGTACAGGAAATAATTACTAAGAAAAATATTCATAATCAGTTTATTTCTGATTCATCCTTTAGAAAACAGTCAATATATATGAATGGGTTTTGCTTACATTAAAGTCCACAACAGGTTCCAGTTCCAGTCTTCAGCTTATGTTATGTATCTGACTGAAAGAACCATTTAGAACTGGCAAAAAGGAAGTTCTTTCAGAGAAGTATTATAAAATAAAATATAACGACAATTTTTAAATACATAGCTATTTATTGAGTTCATTTATTATGTCTTTGGCAAGAATATAGCCATTTCTAGTCTAAAATAACGATTGAAAAAAATTCTGTTACAGACATTATTTCTTATTTGTTAGCATGGATTTATCACCTGAACAAGCAATGATTTCTTGACTAGCATCTCCCTTGGCCATTGTTACTCATGAATGAGCTGTAGTACCAGCATGTAGCACAACGCTCACGATGATAGGTTTGCAGGCCTCAGGAATAGCTTGCATGAGGAATGCTGCAATGATGGATATGAGCTAGAGCCTGGGAGAGGCAGGCATGGGAAGATAGGTGGAGTTGCAGTCCCAACAAGAGCTTAAATGCTTGGAACTGTGCTACAGAATGGACTATCCTGTGGGTTGTGATCAGAGCCAAGGGATATTATGGTGGGCATCTGCTGCAGACTGGTCATGAGGAGAAAATGGAGAAGGCTGAGGTACTAAGGTGCTTCAGTCCTTAACAGCAAGGTCTGCTCCCCAGCCTCCCAGTCCTCATGCCTAGTGGAGAAGCCTGGGGAAAGATGTACTTGCCACAGGAGTGGAGGATCAAACAGGGCCTGTGTAAATAAGGTGGAGTTACACAAGGCCAGAGAAGCAGATCTTCAAAAAGGAAGGGAAGAGGATCTAGGGAACTACAGAGCAAGACCAGTTGAATCAGGTCTGCCTATGGCCACATCTAGTTGATGGAGTTTCCACCACTGCTCTGAGACCCCATTGCAATGTTTGACCACCCTCACAGCAAAATAATTTTCCATCATATTGACTTGAAATTTCATTAAAATTCAAGTGAAAGTGAAAGTGTCTGAGAATAGCCAGCACAGATTCACCAAAGGGCAAACTATGTTTAATGCGACGAGTTGCCTTCTAATGATGAAATGATTTGCTTTGTGGATTAAGGCAGAAGGTGACTCTTGTCTGTAGTGGCGCTTTTAGCACAATATCCCATTGTATCCTGTTAGCCAAACAGAGGCTATATGAATTGGATGGTGGAGTGCAATGTGGCTAAAAACCAGCTTGACTGTCAGGCACTAAGGCTTGTGGCAAACAGTTCAGATACTACCTCGAAATTACCTAAAAGTTGTATTATTTAGGGCCTGAGGGGGGCAATACTTTTTTACATCTTTATCTTCAGCTGGGATAACGGGAGCGAAGGCACCCTCAGCAAGTCTGTGAATAGCACCAAACTGAGGGGAAATTTTGGTACCCAGGACGGCAGGATTGCTGCTCAGAGGAGCCCCAACAGGCTGGAGGAATGAGCAGCAACAATGGAAATTCCCCTTAAACATTCCTCCATGAGACTGGTAAACACTTAGACCAGGTTATTGGAAAGGATACAGGTATCTGGGATCAGAAAAAAACAAACTTGAGCTCAAAATAAAACCCCCACAAAACAAAATATTTGGAAGCATATGTTCCTGGCTAGAAAATCCTGTTATTTGTTTTAAACCTCTTGATTCAGAGTTTATATTTTTAAAATAGGTAGAAAGATGTGAGGCTATCAATCCCACATTCTTATTATTTAAAATTTTATTTTCTTGGGAGTGGTAGAGTAAACAGGAAAGTTTGTTCAAATCACTTGGATATGTCTGAAATCCCCAGGATATTCAATGTAAATATCTGTTATTACAGTATATTTTTCTCATGTACAATACTTAGGCATAATTAATTGTCACAAAAAGAGAGAAAGCATGCAACGTCATTTTTCTACCAAAAATTCAATTTTTTTAAGTCTTTTATGGTCTTCATCTTGGTACTACTTCAGTATTTTCATTTCAAGCAGGAGAAACATATGAGGATCAAAATCTACAGAGCAAAGTTTTCTGAGCTGAAAAAGGGCAAAATGGAATTCCCATATTGTTGGCACCTATAGACAGGATAACCTATAAAAAAAGGTTTCAATTTGCTTGAAAGAATTATTGGTTCTTGGATCTGGGGGCTGCTGTTTTTTCCTATTTTTCCCTTTCCCCTTCAACTTTTATGTGGTCAAAGTACCTATAAAAAGCATTCATGAGTTTGCCTGACTAGGTAAAACTGATTAGTTGGTAGGATGGGGCTGAAATCACATTTGTGAAGACATGGAAGGCATTAAATTCAGAAGAGGTGTCTTCGTCCAGGTAAAAAAATTACATAAAACGTGCAAATCCATGTTTTCCTGTTCTCCCTACAAAACAGGACATAACTGAGAACATTTACACCAGTCCTGCATTTCCTGCCAGGCCTTCCAGAAATATTCTGAAATAACTGCAGAACCTACAATTTTGTAAGTCTGAAGTCCAAATGACTTTCTTACAAATATCTGCTAAACAAAAGGACAATGTTTGGAAAGATACATGGATAGCACTGATATTTATTTTTCTGACTGTTTGGGAGAATATTAGGCAAATTTGGCTGTGTGTCTTCCTGCAGTATCCAGCCAGTCTCACAGTCTCACAGGCAACACTGCGGCGTCTTTTAGACAAACTGTGTCTTTTTGGGACACTAATCCTTTCTTCCACATTCTAGATAAATTACGTGTTTACCAGAGCTTCTAGGAGGAAACTATAAACAAAAAGGTATCTGGAAAATTTCAGTCTGAAATGATGGGAGGTAAAAAGAAAATCCCATCACAAGACATTAATTATGGTTTGTAAATCTCAGTATCCTTTGCCTTAAGTTTCTGTATCACACCATTGTCCAACCAAAAGAGTAGAAAAGTAGAAAAGACAGTCAGTCTCCTTATTTTTCCATTGGCTTCCTTCTGCATTCTTTAAGGTTGCCTGTGTTTTATGTTTTGCCTGGAAAAACTGAAGCAAAACAGAACAATAGTACCTAACAAGTCTAACAAAATACACTAAATACATACGCTAATGTGATTTAGGTGTCCCTCAGTAGTCATAAACTGTCTTCAAAGGCTAGTAGCATGCCAAACCATCAAAAATGGTTATGAAATAATTAAAATGTCCGGTAATGACAATATATCTGTGAACATCCTTATTCAGTTTGTCTGGGCTAATAGTTAAGTTTATCTCATTTCTTTGCTCATATTGTTGGTGACATAATTTTGTTGTATTTTTTAATGGTCATTAAAAATATTATCTATTATAACAGACATTTTTAGACTGTCTTCATTATTTGACAGTTTTGACAGACATTATTGATTTGGCCGGCAACTGTGGCTAACCAGAAGGGGACAATGTGACAGTTTTATGTAACAAAAGGCACAGTGTCATGTCAACTGAACTAAATGTTGTACAAAGTGACAGCAGGACAAAAACGCCTTTCAGACTTAATTTTCTGCTTCATTTTTTCTACCATCAATACATAAGGCAGTGCAGTAGGTGACACAAATTAGCAGGATAGAGCAAAAGGTCTATCCCTTCTTCTGTTACTATACTTGACTTCTTTCCACTAAGGTAACCAGCAATTATTTTTAAGGTGAACAAAAAAGAAGAGCAGCTTATAGTAATCAACCTACCCCTTTAGGAGAAAATATATCCCTTATCAGGATTCTTTATATGTTTCTCCTAGGTGGCTTTTTGGAAAAGATGAAAGAAAAAAGTCCCCCATCTGCTAGGTCATGCCTACAAGACACATTCTGTCAAGTCTTAAAAGCAACAAGAGCTTTGCCTGTGGGATACCTATAATTATTATGCGGAGCGGCCTTGTGCCTGCTGTAGCTCATTGTTCTGCTAACACAACCCGAATGAGAACAGTGGCTCCAGGCTGTGAGTTGATAAAGTGCAACTTTTCGATTTTGCTCTTCTATGGCTCTAGCATTGTGCAGAGTCCGTGACATCTTTGGCCTTCCTTTGGGCTGAGCAGATTGAATCTGTCACGCTGAGTTAAACAATGACTAGAGGACACAACCTTAGCAGGGCCTGTCATTTTTTCCTACTAATTCAATCTACATTTAATCAATGAAAGTAATTTCTTGTTTGTTTAAGTCTCATAGCCAACGGATCTAGAGGATCCTGAAGTAGTGCATCTCCACCCTGACCTTCTCCCCTTTTTGAACTTGGACTAGTATATCAAGAACGGAATTAGTGAAAATTGCACATTGCAAAGTTGTCACGTTGTTCACTATACATTTAGTCTCCTTTTATGTTTATATATAGCTATCTGAGTGTCATTTTAGAATTCAGCTTTCCCACAGATTCAATGAGAAAGAAATTAGCTAGAATTATACCTCCCAACGGCAACAGTAGCACAATGTTAAGAATTATAATGCACCCTCTTACAGGAGCATATATATGTATTCAGTGGTTGTCCACATGTATGTCTCATATGTAAAGATACTAATGTAAGGATATTTCTTCCTAAGTACAGGCTATCACTGTTATTGAAAGTAGCCAGTAGTGACTTATGCAAGTTCAAGGACTTTATTGATCGGTTTAGCTGGTCTTAATCAAAATCTGTCTTCCTTTCCACTCATAGTGATTAAATAAGTCTAAGAGAGCCTGACATCAAGTCTTTGACTTTTTATTGGTTCTCAGCAAGTGCTGTGCTCAGCACTTCAGGAGCCAGCAGTTGCCAGGCAGGAAGTTAAAAACTCGAGGAAAGTTTGGAAAAAAATATCTAAATCTATACAGCAAATTAAACATATCAAGGAGAAGCAAGAGCCCAAGTACAAGTTTTCACGCTTTCTGAATGGTTTCTTTTCTTTTTAATAGACAGTACCTTTTGAACAAGCTCGAAGAGGGAAATCAGTACTTGTCTGATCATAAATATGAGTGGAAAAAAAGCTGTGTTTTTGAATTATATTCAATATTTTAATCTGATTTTGCATTCAGATTTTACCCAGTTAAACTGGAAAGATTCTGGAAAGAAAAACAATCCAACAAAGGAATCAGCTATAACTTTTTAGGCAATATATATATTGTCTCTCTATAAAAATGTATAGAATTTGTACTTTATATATTTACATACAAATATATCTCCAATAATTGGATGTGCTTTTCTAAAGGCATGAGCAGAAATTGAAAACATGTTCTCTACTTGATTATTCCCTTTCAGAATTTCTTTCATAGAATCATAGTATATCAGGTTGGAAGGGACCTCAGGGAACATCTGGTCCAACCTTTCTTGGCAAAAGCACTGTCTAGACAAGATGGCCCAGCACCCTGTCCAGCCAAACCTTAAAAGTGTCCAATGTTGGGGAATTCACCACTTCCCTGAGGAGATTATTCCAATGGCTGATTGTTCTCATTGTGAAAAATTTTCCTCTTGTGTCCCCCAGGAGTAACTTGTACCCATTACTGCTTGTGATAAGGTCTCCCCTAAGCCTTCTTTTCTCAAGCTGAACAAAACCAGTTCTCTCAGCCTTTCCTTATATGTCAGGCTTACCGGTCCTTTGATCATCTTTGTGGCCCTTCTCTGGACCCTCTCCAGCTTGTCCACATCTTTTTTGTATAGTGGGGACCAAAACTGAACACAGTATTCCTGGTGTGGCCTGACAAGCGCTGAGTAGAGTGGGATAATGACTGCTTTATCTCTGCTGGTGATGCTCTTGTTGATGCAATCCAGCATCCCATTGGCTTTCTTTGTTGTAGCGGCACATTGTTCACTCATATTGAGCTTGTTGTCTGTCAAGACTCCTGGGTCCCTTTCTTCCACAGCAGCTCCCCAGCTGGGTAGATCTTCCCACCTGTGCTGCACTCCTGGATTATGTTTTCCCAGGTACAAGACCTTACATTTGTCCTTGTTGAACTTCGTAAGGTTCTTGTTAGCCCACTCTTCCAGCCTATCCAGGTGTCTCACCCTTCTGAAGTGTCCACTTCCCCACTCAGTTTGGTATCATCGGCAAACTTCATCAGGGTATACTTGATTACATCATCCAGATCACTTATGAAGATATTAAACAGCGTTGGGCCCAATATTGATCCCTGGGGGACCCTACTTGTGACAGGTTGCCAGTTTGAAAAGGAGCTATTTACCACCACCCTCTGGGTATGGCCTGTCAGCCAGTTCCCCACCCACTGCACAGACCACTTGTCTAGACTGTAATGCATCAGTTTCTCTAGAAGGCTGTGGGAAACTGTACTGAAACCCTTGGAGAAATCCAGGTAGACAATGCCCACCACTCACCCCACATCAACTGAGCAGGTTCCTTTGTTATAGAAGGCAATCAGGCTTGTCGAGCACGATTTGCCCTTGATGAATCCGTGCTGGCTTTTCCCAATTGTGTGCTTCATTTGACTTGTGATAGCCCCAGGAGGATTCGTTCCCTAATGTTCCCAGGGACTGAAGTAAGACTGATGAGTCTATAATTTCCTGGATCCTCCTTTAAGCCTTTCTTGTAGATGGGGATGACATTAACCTTCTTCCAGTCTTCTGGGATGTTTGCCGATCTTCATGACTTCTCAAAGATTATCGAAAGCAGCCTTGTAACGACATCAGCCAGCTCTCTTAACACCCTCGGGTGGATATTGTCAGGGCCCATAGATTTGTAGGGTCAAGCTCCTGTAACAGTTCACATACCAACTCTTCTTTCACTGACGATGGGTCTGTGTTTGCATCTACCTGGATTTTTGTTCCCAAGGCCTGGGGCCCAACAGTGCTGGTAAAGACAGAGGTGAAGGAATTGTTCAGAAACTCTGTCTTTTCAGCATTTTTGGTGACTAATTCACCTCTCCTGTTTAACAGTGGGCCAATATTTTCCTTCTGTTTCTGATTGTTGTTTACGTACCTGAAGAACCCTTTCTTGTAGTTTTTGACATCTCTGGCCAATTTCAATTCAAGCTGAGCTTTTGCTTTTCTAGCTGCACCTCTGCACGCCGTGGCAATGCCTTTGTAGTTCTCAATGGGTATTCATCTGCTTTTCCATCTCTGGTACACTTCTCTTTTGGTTTTGAGCAGACTCAGAAACTTGCAGTTAAGCCAAGGGGGTCTCTTGCTCAGCCTACTTCCCTTACCTTTAAAGGGGATGAACTGTTTTTGTGCTTCCAGGAGAGCGTTCTTGAAAAACTCCCAGTACTCACTAGATCCTTTATGCTCCATGGAAGCTTTCCATGGAATACCTCCCAGCTGAGCTCTGAGCGAGCTAAGTTTGCTCTTCTAAAATCTAAAATCTTTGCCTTAGTACTAACGTTCTGCATGCTCAGCTAGATCCCAAACTCCACAATATTGTGATCACTACAGCCAAGGCTATCAATAACCAAGATATTACAAAGCAGGTTTTCCTGGTTTGTGGGTAACAAGTCCAGCAGTGCCTCATTCCTCTCAGTTCCTCTCAGGATGAGAGGAAATGGCTTCAAGTTGCACCAGGGGAGGTTTAGATTGGACATGAGGAAAAATTTCTTTACAGAAAGAGTGGTTAAACATTGGACCAGGCTGCCCAGGGAAGTGGTTGAGTCACCATCCCTGGAGGTATTTAAAAGACATGTATTTGAGATGCTTATGGACATGGTTTAGTGGGCATGGTGGTGTTGGGTTGACAGTTGGACTCGATGATCTTAGAGGTCTCTTCCAACCTTAATGATTCTATGATTCTATGATTCATTCCTTGTTGGCACATCTAACATTTGTATGAGGAAGCAGTCCTCTACACATTCCAGGAACTTGATGGATGACATGTGATCTGCTGTATTGTTCTTCCAGCAAATGTCTAGGTAGTTGAAGCCACCCATAAGTACCAGGTTCTGTTGACCCCAAACTTGTTTAAGTGACCCAAATATAGCTTTGTTGGCCTTATCATCTAGGTTTGGATGTTGGTAGCAGATGCTTACTGTAAGATCCCCCTTGGAGATGACCCCTCTGATCTTGACCCAGAGGCATTCAATAGGGCTTCCACAATTGCCGTAGTTGACTTCAATACATTCAAGGTTCTCTTTAATACAGAGCGCGACTCCTCTTCATTTTCTTCCTTGCCTGTCTTTACGAAACAGCCTATAGACATCCATTGTGATCCTCAAGTCGTGTGAGTTGTCCCACCATGTTTCAGTTATTCCTATGATATCATAACTTTCTGACTGGGCATGGAGCTCCAGTGCGTCCTGTATGTTCCCCAGGCTGCGTGCATTGTTATACATCCACTTGAGGTTGTTGGTCTTCTGGTTCTTATCTTGGGAGGCAGCCAAGGAACATTTGTTGCTGCTCTGGTTGGCCTGACTTATTCCCCAGCTGGTTGCAATGGCGTGAGTGTTGCCACTTTGGACCCCGCCCCCAAGTCTTTCAGTTTAAAGCCTGCCTCACCAAGTTGGCCAGCCTGCTGTCTAAGATTCCCTTGCCTTTTCTGGACAGGTGGATCCCATCCCTCCCTAACAGGCTATAGTCATTGGAGAATGTCACATTGTCACAAAAGCCAAAACTCTCACAATGGCACCAGCCACAAAGCCAGAAGTTGATTTGCATTATATGTCTATTTCTGGCTGCACCCTTTTCTCTAACTGGTAAAATGGAATAAAAGATAACTTGGGCACCAATACTTTTTGCTTGCAACCCCAAGGCTTTGTAGTCTTCCTTGATTCTGCCCAGGTTCCAGCTTGCACTGTCATTCGTGCCCAGATGAAAGAGTAGCAATGGATAGTAGTCTGTGCCCTTGCTGAGTTGTGGCACCCTCTCAGCAACATATTGGACCTTAGCTCCCAGAAGGCAGCATACCTCTCCTGACTCCCTGCCAGGCTGGGAGATGGGCGCCTCAGTGCCACTTAATAGAGAGTCACCCACTACAAGCACTCGTCGTTTCTTTTTGTGGTATCCACTGTGTGCTGCTGGTACAGTTTCTCCATGCAGACCTTGCTCGTGGGTGTCTACAGCTGTTAAAGCTTCATATCTTGTTTTGGTTGTAATGTTGGAGGGTGGGGACTGAAGCAGAGTCCTGCTTTTGTGGGTCACCAGGGTCGAAGGTGCCTCATTCTCTGTGGTGTCTGCCACAGGAGCATGGTTCTGAAACTGCTTATCTATCTCTGTCTTGGCCCCTCTAAAACTGTGCAGCCTTTTAACTGTTTCCTGCAACTCGGCCACCTGACGCAACAGATCATCAACCTGTGCACATCTTTTGCAGGTACTTACATTTTCTCCAGGAGAAGGGTCTGGGCACTCGTTGCAACCTACCATCTGTACGGAAGTCTCCTTCCTTACCAGTTCCATCTGGGTGGAAGCATCAGACATCTCAGGGGCTTTCTCTGTAGAAACACTGGTTTTAATTCTGAGGCAAGTGCCCACCATCCTAGCAGAGACCTAGAGCACTTCCCTGGGCTGTGGGCCTACAAGCAGGGTGCACAGCCCTTCTCATGTACATTTGTGCGTGAACTGCTGTGCCCTCCCAATCCCTGTGTGCATGCCCTGGTCGCAGTGATGCTGGTCACTCATGCTCCCTAGGGCCGTTTAAATCTTCCCGCGGTTGCTCCTGCCAACGCCAAAGCCACACTAGCCTCTCTTGTGAGAGCTGCTGGCTCCTGGCAGGGCTCTCTGCTCAGGTTTCCCTGGCTCCAGGAACCCCCCTGTACACCTCAATCTAGAGCTCAGCCACAGAACTTACTGTTGCCGCAACTGCGTGCCTTGCAACTGAGTCTTTGGCTCAATGTGAAGAGATGATACCAGAACAGTCTTCAAAGAACCTTGGTAGCATTACAGACCTGCCTTGTTTTGGTTTCAAGGAATTTTGCTTTATTCCTGTTTATTTATGTTAAAAGCATAAGAAGAGCTATATATATATATAGGAAGAGCTTATTTTAGAACTGCAAAGCTGAGCAACTGACTGCAAAGCAAAACCAGTTTCCTCAAATAATGCTAAACCCCAAGCAGTACAGCAGGACTGTTACTGCACCATGCCAAAGTACGGGTTGAATAGGTAAAAGTGTCATATTCTGGTCATACTAAGACCTAGCAGATCTCCTTCTTGGAGCATTGACACCACCCACATGAGCCAAAGGGTAAGGAAGGACTTCCGCAGTGTTAAGGGTATTAGGTCTTTGTCAGTGGAAGCTCAGTCCCACAAAACAGCAAGCTCTCTCAACAGGACTGTGTGCTGGAGGAGTTCATACAGTAATGGCTCAGGGTCCTGATGCAATCTATCTCTGCTTGGCTTGCGAGCATACAGTCAGGCCATAATCGCATTAGTAAGAATATATGGCAGAAATAAAATAATATGATTTTATTCTAAGACAAATGAAAGGGTTGTGTGGCAGGGAGGTTTCAAAACAGAGTTCATTTGATTTTGGAAAGCAGTACATGTATAGCATTGTATCACTACATTCAGTTTACCAGTTAACGGTGTTGCAGATATTTGACATTCATAAGGCACAGGATGCTCAAAAAATGCCAGACAAATTAAAAGGGAATTGAGGAAAACAATCATGATTAATTAGTTCTATTTCTTAAAATGTAACAGTAGTAAAGTACTTACATGTGGTTCAATCACTTTATGAATACTTCAGTATAGCATGAAAACCACCTAGAACTAGCAAAGATTTCTTTAAAATTCCTTCCACTCACTAGCAGACTCAGATCATCCAATATGGACAGTTATTTCTGTCATCTACCCAATGCATTTTTGGAAGTAGGATTGCTCTACAAATTTTTCTCACTCTGTCAAATAATATGATCTTATTTTCTCTAAATCATTTGTCATTTTAAATTACTTTTTCAGTATGTCCATACACATTTATACGAGCAAGGTAAACATTTACAGGATTTCAGAATCAGAGTGCAGTTCAGGCTAGTTAAGGTTGTCGGGGGTTTTTTTAGCTGCTTCTCTCCTAAAAATTCCAGCCATGTAATAACGGGACCATAGCCCAACTGTAGTGATGCTTCATGTCAAAGAAAGATAAACATGTGTTCCACTGTCACTCTGTAAGTGCTTTAGTGAATGACATTAAGATTAAGGACACCTATAATATTAAGCATGTTCCCAAATATTTGGCTGATTAGTGGCTACATTGAGAAGCAACCTTCACAGCAATTTTGCTGCTATGGCCTGACCTGCCCTACAAATTACAGAAGTATGTGCTTGGCCTGGCGGCTTTCTCCTGTTGTTATATCACCAGAGTGGGATAAGCAGGATGTGTGGGGTCGCACACTGAGGCAAGCTCCGAAATATAACATTTGGAACAGAATCCAAAGCATGTTTTCAGGACGTGTTTATTTGGGGCTTGTTTCAAGCCCATCTCTCTGCAAATGCTTTCTCCCTTCACACATTTTTATCAGATCCATTTGAAGTTAAACATTACGGCCACATGTTAGAAATTAATGCACTGCCAAAGAACGCTAATGAAACTGAAATGCTAAATTATTCAAGAATGTCCTGTCTTTAAATTCCTACTATATTTTCATCAAAAAGAGTAACAGAGAAAAAATCCCAGAAAAAACATTCAGGAAGCAAGTGAAAAAAAATTGCTAGTTAATGCTGTGCATCATAAGGTAGATGAGCAAGAAATTTATGGGTTTGTTTCAAACCCCTTTTTACCTCAGTGTTTCTGGATAGCACTTGCACCTTCAGAAGACGACTCACAATACTCCTATATTTTCTTGTGCTTTCACATCAGATGTCTCTGCAGGCCCTGCATGAGAGCATTTGAGGCACTAAAGAAAGTACAGCATCTGGGCACAGGGCAATGATATAAGGAGAGGTAGTACCTTTGGATTTGGGGATTTTTTTTAGCATGCTTGTAAACACCTAGCACACTAAAGTTCTATAATAATGTGAACAATAAAAGCAACGGCAATACAATGTCCCAAGGAGAGAGTGGGTTATTTGCTGGCGAGGTGCCAGCCAAGGCTATATGCCTTG
>NW_008794581.1:7580023-7594225 GCF_000699145.1 Aptenodytes forsteri | reverse complement strand
GGCGGGGGGAGGGAGGAAGGAAAAAAAAAGAAAATAAAAGGCTGAAGTGGGGACAAGACCAAGTGCCAGGGATGCGAGAGGAAACTTGGAGCCCTCCCAAAACATTCTCAGAAGTCTTGTTCCTGCTTTGCACAGTGAAGGAGCATAACTATCCCCGCTTCGCCACCCCAGGTGAGACAAGTGAAACAGAAAAGCGTTCATGATATTTTGTACCTCTCAGACACCTCTTTTTGCAGTTAAAAGAGGAAGTGGAATGTTAAAGTTTTCATGGTTATTACAAATATATGTAACCCTTAGTTTTCAGATAAGAGCATCGCTGAAATTCTGGTACTAATTAAAATTTCTTAACATGCTATTGTAAATCACCAAAATGAAAGATCATGCTCTTAAATGTATTAAATCCAGCCAATGAAAACGAGCGACAGGGAGTAAAGACCAGCCTTATTCCTGACAGAAATTGTCTTAGAAACAGCTTTTCCATGTTGTACTGGTACTTGTGCATGGAAGTCTGAGATGGAAATCAGCCATAAAAAAATACATGGTTTAGATATTACTTAAGAAATATGTGTATAAGTATGTAATTTATAAATAAATATAAATATAATCTTCACTGATTCTGCAATGTCAGCTTTGGAACAGCTGGTTTCCTTTTCTTTCAACTAGACATCAGAACTCTACTGGATATATCCTGATTATAAAAGCTGTTACGAACGATTTCTCCCTGTGATGTAAGATCATGATAATAATCACATTCTGTATTTGTTTTGAAGGTGTGAGAGGCTGATCCTTAATAGGAAGCTAACTGTGTCAGTTTCAAAATGTTGATAGCTCTGATTATTGTTGTCAGGAACAATAGATATTTAAAAGATGCATTTAGCTTTTCCAGATATCAAAGACCACTTGAAAGAGGGTGTACGAATGGATTACAACATTTGAAAATAATGAGAAAATTATTTCAAGGTCTCTGCTAGATATTAACGGAGTGCTTCACTGGTAGCATGCTTTTTTACAGTCCAAAAGGTTACCTTTGTGACTCCTGCTCTGTGTATGTATGGATGAATACTCGATATGTAAAACAGACATCAAATTAATTATGGGCACGACTCTGTGAATCTCAGAATTCTGCTATGAATGAATTTAACCCTGTAGTTTTTCCCTCTTCTGCGGCACCTTTTAATAAAGGTGGTTCCAAAGGACAAAAAGCAAAAGGGGCAGCTGGTTGAAGAGGTACTTCTCTGCATTCAGCATCAGTGTACCTGGTAAGAAGAAGAATGGAGGTTTATAAGAGTGACCTTAACACAAATAGTGTCAGGAGTGATGCAGCAGGACTCTTCTCCTGCTAAGCCTTGTGAGTCCTTCACTACTTCTCTGTCAGTCAGACAAAGACTATGGTTCAATAAGCAGGAGCAAAATATCATCTATGTAAAAAGGCAGGCCCTCTGCAGCATTTATGTAAAAGCTCAAGGCTGGCACATCTCGTGGGAGTCTAAACTAGGCAGAGACATGGCAAAGGAGGGAGTTGTTAGTAATCAGAAAGAATAACCCCATGCTTCTCTTTCTACTCTTTTTTTTTTCTTTTTTTTTCCTTCTTTCTTTGTCTTTCCTTCCCATATACCCTTCACTAAGTGTGCCCTCATGCACTTTCTATATAACTTTCCTTCCTGACTCACTTGCCTCCCTGTGCAAGGAGGTAGTCTGCACAGTATCAGACAACAGAAGCATTCAAAGAATGTCACAGTTTCACTTTCATAGAGGTTTTGACATGCTGAAGGAATGCTATTTTCATTTATGAAAATAACATTAAAAACACCCAGAATTTGACCTGTGACCAGAATACATCCTCATTTAAATTTTGGGGTTTGTGCTGTTTCGATAGTTCAGCTACTAGCTTTCAAAATCTTTCTGAAGCAAAACTCAAATCTTTTCAAAACCTTTTTTTTCCCTGTAAAGCATCATTTGATTGTGCCTCCATTCATCATTCTGATATTTTATATTGAGTCAGTCTCAAACTCTTTTCTGTGGATTTATATTATGTGTTTAGCATTGTAACCAATTATGTACTATGAACTAAACATCATACTGATGTAAAGAAATTTAGAAAGGCATTCGTTTAGAAAAGCATGTGCCTAAAACACTTATAGAATAATTAGGAGTGCTTCAGTACAGGCAATTAAAGGATGAGTTCTCAGAACAGGATTAAATATAGAGGATAGTCATTATTGCCAGGTGAAGCTAGAGAACTTGGTTTCAAAAAAAAAAAAAAAGATAGGGAGAAAAGGAAGAGAATTATCACACATGGATTCCTTGGCACTCAGTCCTCTTGTGTTCCTCCTTACTCATCTTATCTACACTATACTGTTAACCTTAGCTTCTACTCTAATGCCAGTGATACTCAACACTGCGTCTCATTTGACATTTTTAATAATTTGACAACATTCTTCTTGTTCTATCTTAGGCAGAGCCTGTGACTTCCAAACCATTCAGCTAAATGTAATATAAGTGCAAGAAGAGCATCCTCGTTTGCAATTCTGTCAACTCTGCCTCATCTCTACTCCCTGTAATCTTGACGTCAACCTTGATCTTTAAGATTTCACCACAACTTTTTTTTCATCTAACCAACTTTTGACGGAAAATCTGTTAAAGTGACTAGTTTATTAATTTTCTTTTAGCTTAATTCCACTCCTGGATTCTTTGTGGTCTCCTTCAGTTTATAAATCTCTAAGCCCCAACAGATGAAGGATGCCTCTGTCCACCTTCACGAGGCCGTTAAGACATACACACATTTCCATCTTTGCACATCAACATGCTTAATTTGATAAATGTGCTCAGAACAGCCATCGTTAATTTTCACTATGCATGCACCTGCTAACGCTTACCTCACCGATCCCTCTGTTGACTTCTTCATGGCCTCTGACTCTCCCACAATTTGTCCTCCTTCTGTTACTCACACTAGACATTCTGTAAAAATACCCCATTGCTTTGTGGAGCAAAATTCCTTCCGTCAAGGGTAGCAAACTTTTCATCGGCACAGATCTCATCATGGTGAGCAAGAGTCAGGCAGCAGACCTTCAGCACATTCACAAATGCCATCTTCATGTTGGATAAGACATAATTTTGCTCTTAGAAGTTCTCACAGGATAGAAAAGTGTTAATACTCCCAGACTGACTTAGCTGGTATGTTAGTTACAATTACATACACGTGTATATATAAATATTTTATTCTGTGATTAGTGTCCACCATAGGTGGAATGAGTTACTTTCTAATGGTGTCTGTCTCTCACCATCTGCTAAAGAAAGAATCAACAAAACTGTTAGATGGATGAAGTTGGATAAGGTAAATCTTACCAGTAAATTTTCTTCCTTAGGAAACTACAATTTTTTTTTTTTTTTAATGCAGGGGATACAAAGCAGAAAGCTTATCTTTACAGGAGAAGAACATTTTTAAAAAGAGGAAGATTTAGAGGGTAAGAAATATCTTTTACTAAGTCTAAACAATATGTTTCACTTACATCATTAAGCTACTGCAGTTACAACATTAACTCAATGCACTGAAAGGAAGGTTAATTTTCAAAAGGTAGATGTTAAACCCCATAAAAAAAAAAAATCTGATCCTATCATATAACTTCAGATGGACCCTGCAGACTGCAAGAGTACATTTAAAAGATAAAAATATGTTAATTTACAGAATTAGAAAAGAAAAAAAAACAACAGAAAACTAAACAGAACTGTCAGCTCTGGAAGAAAACAAATGAAATTAGGCATAGTATTTGTTGAAAAAAAACAATATACAAAATAGCAAATTCTCGATAAGAAGCACTATTTGAATACAATGACCAAAGTGTTACATAGCTCAAAAAAAAAGACTAACTTTCCTATGGAAGAGGATTATGTATTTTTTCCCCCAATTTATTCTAATAAACTGAAAGCCAAGAAAAATAGCTTTAAAACTTCTCTATTTAATATAAAGGTGTAAGCTTGCTTTCTAGTTCTACTTCCTACTTATAGAAATTTTATTAAATTACTACAGTAATCAGCTGAGACCCATTAAGTGTTAGCTTGACCTGCTTCTCAAGTATCTAAGCAGATGCAGTTGGAATGAAAACAGATGGAAGGTGTAAATGAGAAGATTCAATTAACATTTTTTCTCCTTCTCTCATGAGTTTCAAAAAGAAACTCCCCCAGGATTGAAAGTGATCCCTTAATTTAAGAAATATCTTTTTTGTCTATTCAAAATAAAATATTTTAATGTCATTGTAAGCCCTTTGGTTCAGCCTGGGAAACTGAGTGCTTACAGGTTTGTGATATGACTACAAGAACAATGAAATCAAGCTAACCGAAAAGTGTGTAATTACTATCTAACTAATCAAATAGGAGACCCTTAGGCATATTTAAGTTAGTTAAACAGCAGGAGATAATTTGTACAAGAATTTGGTACAAAATTAGAAATTCATGTAATGTTTACTTTATCAAACATAATAAAAATCCAACTTTTGTGTATTAAGATAGTCGTAGACATGATAAACTTTAACCTCATTTGATACTGTTGGGTACAGCTCTGCTTTCGGTGAAACTACACTAGAGGATCAGTACCAATGACATTTCAGATGGGGTCAGTACAGAAATATAAATAACCTAGTTGTAATTAAATATTACTCTAATGATGTTATGGCAGCTTAATTTAAATGCAGATGCTGCCTAAGCTTCTGGTTTATTATTGCTGTTGATTTAGCCTGGTTTGCATCATAACACCCTTTTGTATAACTGCAGACTTTTAAGAAGGTTTTATAACCAAGTTACCTATCAATTAGGTTTGTAAATAATACCTTGCAGGTAGCCTTAAAAGAACATAGTTACATTACATTATAAAACATTGTGTTAACAACATCAACGTCTGTGAAAATAAACAAAAGAAAAAAAAAAAGAAAATAAATTGCACCAAAGCCCACATTCATCACACCTACATTTAGGATCTGAAGTGGTAAAGTTAGAACTTTTATTTAAGGCAGAAATCCAAGCCATTTTTTAGTCACTGAGAGAGACAGTTTCAGAGGTTTTCATTCTCCTAAGATCTTAATATTTTCCCTGCTTTGTATTACAGAAGCCTATGCACATCCATAGCCTGTCAAATAGACCTCTGAATTTTTCAAGGCAGTACCTCATCTGCCCTATGACATATTCAATAATAATAATAATAAATAATAATAATAATAGATGGCTGTTTCTTCTGTTTTCATCATTGTTTATGAGTTATTTGTTTTTTCAATATAAAGCACAGCTTGTGGTAAGCACATGCTCAAACCCTGTTGAATCAAAGTGTAATGTATCAAATAATACAGCTGACCTATTTAACTCTGCAGCACTCAACACGGAGTATGAGGGTACCATGTGGTCCCAGGGGCCTGAGCTACAGCTGAGAGTGGTGAAGCCCTGGATTTCTGAATTTCTTCCATGAGTGGGAAGAGCCACTAGGAAAAAAATGCATAGTTGGTGAGGAGGAGCTGGCAGTCACTGCTGGAGTTTTTAGGACCTGGAGGAGGCTGGTTTTATGGGAGCTCTGAGGCAGTTGCAGAGAAACTCTCGGACCTTCTTTCTGCTCTGAGGACACCACACCGCTCTTTTTTGCTAGTTGTCCAGATGGCAGAAAAGTGTCTCCTTTTGCATGTGGGGGATTCACAGCTGAACCCCCCAATCTGAAGTTAGCTGCCTAAGACAAGACAGTGAGATGTATTTTTTTATATTTTCTTGGAGTTTTTTTTTTTCCCCCTAAACATTAGAGAGAAGGTATCCACCATTAAATTTCAAAGTCAGGTGTTTATGTCCTGCATTTCCTATATTGGAGGTATTTACCATAAGAAAATTGTATCCAGGAGACTGTCAGGTATATAAAGTCTGGTCCTGCTGCCCCTGAGTCAATCTGTATAAAACAATTAAACATTCAGCAGCCCAAAGAAACTGTGAGAACATCTGTTCCTTGTGCCTGGGCACATATATGGGGGATCCAGCAAAAGGTGCTAAACAGTCGAGGATTTTCTATGAAGTGAAATATCCAACCTGGGAGACACCAAGATACCTGTCTCAGAATGTGCATCGGATAGGGCAGATCTTCAGGAACAGGCCCCAACTCAGAATATCTTATAGCTCAGTTTTGAGGATGCAAGGAAAACAATTGACTTCAAAACACAAATCCAAATCAGTCAATGGAAGAGAAAAGAGGCTGGTCTTTTACCTCTGAAGTAACGCATTGGACAAAAATACAAATTGCCTCCATCTTTCTGCTTTCTAGTGATGATTGTGCCAATAAACTTGTTCTAGATCAATTTCTGGACTGAGGTTGAGAACACAGTAAATAGATGGGTGGGTGCCTATTTCAAGAATCTTCTCATAATTTAAATGTCAAGCTGCCTGATAGCATCACAACTCAAATGGCTGCACACATTCCCAGAAGAAGTACTTTGAGCTGAGTAAAAAACTTTACTGGCAAAATCCTAGATGCTTTGGGAATTTATATGTTGTCAAATTTAGAAGGCAGCTGAACAGACTAATGTCCCAAACGGAGTCATAAAGATTCAAACTTTGCAGGTCCTGTCCTGATATTATACCTGCTCAGTTTAGAATTACTATAAAGCTTGAATTAGTTGTTTTTACAAGACACTAATATTGCAAACTCAAGCAGGCGTCTGAAAATAAAGCTGAGCACTTACTGTTTAGTACCTCTTAGCCACGTATCTTCAGTATTTATAGATTGCATGTGCAGTACTTTTCACCATGGGGTAATTTATTACTGTATGTTGGGACTCCTCTTATATTTCAGCTGTTAGAAGCCCTTAAATGCAATAACAATAATCCAACCATGTCACCAGGCTACTTAAAGTATAATTTGGTGAATGCAGGATCAGGAAATGGAGATGCTTTCTGAAGACACTTATTCGCCTTTGGTCACGGATTTTGGACTACTTATTTTTTCTTATGCTCAGATTGGGGAGGTATGAACATTATGTGCTTTGCCAACTTGATATCACTTCTTTTCATTAATGTTGTGTTTTCCAAAGTAGGTTTCGCAGTTAAAAAATAATTGTAGATTTGGCTCAAGAGGAATAGTTAATGTCTTTCTTAGTAGGACTTTTCTAAATGGAGAGTACGTATATGTGTGTGCCAATCACTTGGAGGTACATTGCAGAACATAATATCTCCTCGGAGCAAAATTTGGGTTGTCTAGCACATATTATCTTCACACTGACATATGATGAAGGATTGTATACCAAGTAGTGATGAAAAAAGGACCTAAAACTCTTTCAGCTGAAAAAATTATCTTTAAAAGGATAATTAAAGATGGTATAACTTGATTCAAACAATGTTTTACAGATTCTTAAGAATAAAGAAGAAGAAAGTTTGCTACTGGGGAATTGTGTACAAATTTTTGATAAAGACAAATGTGCATAGAATTTATTACTTTGAAGTTTATATCTTTTTACTCAAATTTCTTAGTAACGAGAATTCTTACTCTTCCAGTGTTTCAGTTATTATACCGATAATATATGGCTGTCTTTTCTTTACCATATTGGTGACAATGGTTTACATTTATATTATCTTTTTGACCTCAAAGATGTATTTATAAAATTTTTTTTCTCAAAAAATTCTTTCTAATCCTTAGCCACTATAAAACCTCACCTCAGACAACTCTTCCTGTCCCTTGAAAATGTAGACATCTTTTCACAAAACATGACAATTGCTTTATAATGCACAGCAACTCTGCAACAGCTCAGCAGAATTATGTGGCAGCCTCTCTATCTATCAACATAAACATATACAGGTAGACTAGGCAGACAAAGTATGATTTCTTACACTCAAATGTGGCTGAGAGTTAATGGTTTCCTAGAAAAGATGATTTGTTGTGTTTTATAAGCATGAGTTCAGATTCTTAGTTTTACTTTTCTCCATAGAGTAAGTATGTAGCACTTTCTGCTTGCTAATGGTTTTGGATAAAGAAGAAAAGTTAACATTATTTTCTAATAAACACTGTAGTTAACAAAAAAGTAGTACTGGATTTTCAAGGAAGTTGCATCCTGAGTGAATGGGAGCAACTGAGCATAGAGTACGTGAATGGTGCAAAAGCAGGTGGGATAGTGGAGATGCAGGGGTAATCACTGCATGCTCTTAGTTCCTACGTAAAATATATACAGCCATCCTTCCCCCGCTTGGCGTCCCTGGCAGGATGCTACATGGGGATTAGGAAAAAAGATTCATGGAACTCTTTCTCTCTTGTGTACAAAAGAGATGGACTGTACACAATAATGTATGTCTAGACTATCCTCTGAGAATAGCCCCCAAGGCCATCCTTACAACAAGATTTGCTGTTCAAATGACAGTGAACGTGAAAGCAGAGTCCAGGAGTGCTGAGGGAGCAGGCTTCAGGGCACAGGGGAGCCAACCTAGACAAGCTGCCTGGGGGCTGCCTGGAGACCTGCATGTATGGAAAGCAGAAGGACAGTTCCCTGCTGGCAGCCACCTACCTACGGCTGCAGAGCCCTATTAGTGTCTATAGATAATGTAATGCAAGTATAAATCTTATCAATAACTTGTAACTAATTAAATGATGCTTAATTTTTTTTTCTTTTTTTTTTTACTGTTACCATGTTTCATTTCCATATTGGAGTAATAAAATCATTCCTGTTAAGTTTAGACATACTATGTATATCAGAATTTTTTTTGTCTCTTGAAGCCCTAAGGAGATCCCAGCTGGCGATTATTGGACAGTTAAGCAAAATATTTCTTAAACAAAAAGAATATACAGCTGATACCTGGCAAATGATCAGACAAAACAATTTTGACATTTAATCGATAGATATTTGATGAATAGAGTGGATTTTGTTTGGAACTCCAAGAACAAAGGGGCTAAAGATCAGTGGTTTTATTGCTGGAAATGCACATCTGGATTTAAGGTGACCAAGAGAAATAAAGAAATAACCCAGTTTCATATTCTAGACAGCTGATGTATGATAATTAATATTTTACACTATATGTAGAAACCCAGTCAAAAATTTCTGGTTGAAATAGCCATCCATATCTAACTAGATGTCCATTGACATTGTCTCTGCGCAGGGACAGTTGAAAGCATAAACAAATGCAGTAGATTGCTAAGATAGGATGCTAACACTTGGTTGAATGGGTAATATGAAATGTGAATTAGTATGAAGAAACATTGAGAGAATTTACAATTAGTCAGTTCAGCAAAATATATGCCCAACTAAAAGTATGTCATTAGTGATATCAAAAATAAATTTGCATTTGAAACAATTATATAGTCCATCTACTTATAGGCTGCTTTATAGACTTTGTTTCTTCCCAAATCAGCACTCAAATGAATATGTATTTGCTTTAGTTACTCTTAGAATGAATGGCTTACCAGTAGTTTAATTTTTACTGTCAGTAACAACAATATGTCCCCTCTCTTTCAGTGCATGTTTTGTGAAAGAAATGTACTGTTTATCATAGTGTGTTGAGGAGGCATTGAGACTGAGGTCTTCAAAGCATCATACAGACTGCACACGGCATACCGCAATACACAGAAAGCACATGCTCTTTGGACAAGCAGAAATCTCACTACATTGATGGGAATAGTTAGACCCCCGTGGAAAATCACCACCTGAAGTCAGCAGACTAGAGGGAACAATGCAACCTGCACATGAAGAAGGTGCAAAGGAAAAGGGCAAGCTTGTTGAAAAGCAACCAGGTTGAAAATAGATGTCTTTCAGTGTTGGATGTCCTCTAACTTCACTCCTCTTTTGGAGCTACACATCTTAACCAAGTCAGGGAGGTATTCTCCATAAGAAAGACAGACCTCAAAACATCCCTTAATGGGTAGAGAGATGAAGGCTGGCTGGCAGGTCCTTATTCATTTGCTCCAGAGTCAGAACTTGAAGCTCCATGCTGCTGAGTAGCATAAGCACAGTCTTGTCCTGTGACCCTGAGGTCATTAGTGGAATGCTTTTCTGTCTCTGCGATCCTCAGTGACTTATACCTACTCCTTCTATTTGAAAATCTGCTATAATAATTTTTGGGGTGAGTCATTATCATTAAGAATCTGTATTTTGACACCTGAATAAAACTTGCCAATTTTTTAAATACAAAAGTAGCAATCTATACTACTTCTGAAATCAGTGAATATCGCAGGGGCTCTACCTACTACCTTACTGCACATGGCCAGGTTTTTTTTAGGCGGTCACGTTCAAAAGTCATTTTGAGCTCATTTAGTTACTTTTATCTTCTTTGGTCTGGTAGTTTCATTTTGAAAATTCTACTTGACTTTCTCTTCTCCCTTGTGCATAGATACATTCAACACTTCAGAAATTAATTTTGAAGTTCACATTTTAAGCTCTTCTCTCTCCTCCTCTTCATCCTGTGCTTTGGGACCAATAACCCAGGAATAACTGCAGATGTGCTCTTTGAGATCTTGAAAATATGACTGCCATACATCACCTCAGGTGTCAGCAGATATCCTACAATAACCATTATCATTGCATTATGAAGGCAGTGATGGATCAATGGCAGGCTGCTATGGCAGCAGCGGGTTGTAATGAAAGTTTCTTGTTCATTGGGTGTTCACACTAATAGCAATATAATTAATGACTCCAAGAGAAAATTACTGCTACATTCGCTTTTCATTTATATTACTGTATATACTTGCAGGTTAGAATACAGAAAGTGTAGTGAGTGTCATGCTTTATTTTGTTTTCAAATACATTTTTTTTCTTCCTTAATATTTTGGCCTTTTTTTTGCTTTGTCTTTTGAGATTACCTTCCAAAATATAACTGACTCAATCTTATGTTTAGTTCTACCTGAATAGCTCCTGACTTGTGACCTTTCTACCAAAAGACAATCAGACCCTAAATTCCATGTTTTCTCCATAATTTCTGGTTCCTGCAGTTGCACTGGACTCTTTTACTTGAGTAAAACCATTCCTATGTCACTTTCCTGCTAAAAGCTCCTGTTTACTTATGATGATGGCATAAATTATGACTCCATGTACAAGTTCTACAATATTTTTTTATATTTTAATCTCAACAATGCTGACTAAAATTATAAATTTTTTATATTGTGTGTTAGAATGTGAGGTACAGCTTGGCTTGTTCTAGTAAAAAGCCATTATACACAGGTTATTCTTCAAGGAATTAGAATATCTACCTCTAGAATATCTTCAGGAAGCAAGAGATGTGCTCTGTTAATTCATGGTTAGTTAAAAGGCACATAAAGAAAATTTAGGTCAGGTTTTCCAGTGGAATGTTTTAAGTGGAGTACAAGATGAGCTTAAGACAAATGCAGTTTGTTGTTTCAGAAAGCCATTTAAGAATATATGGTGAGACACAGTGAATTTTTCAAAACCAAATTTTATAATATCTCTGAAAGTATATTTATTATGATCCTAACTAACTAACTAACTAACTAATCTATATATTTCACAAGCAGACTTTTTATAAATGTACTTAGAAACTGAAAGACTCACAAAAATCTTAGACATGTTTTATTATTGTGCCAAATAAAGGGAAACATTTTCCAAAATGGTCTAAGTGGTTCAGATACTTAATGCCTGATTCTAAAAAATAATTCATTAAAGGTAGGATTTTTTGGAACTATTTAGACATATCTGTTGGGATAGGATATAACAATGATATTGAATATCCCATTAGGACTGATTCACACCCTTAAGAACCCAGTTTCTTTAAAAATTAATTTCTACTAATCATTCTTTAAAGTTCTTTCTGCTTTGAGTGAAGATTAAGAAACCGAGAGCCTAAGACACTTTCCAAATTTACCACACTCTCATAAAACACTTAATAATTTTTGCTCAATAAAAATAATGTTGCATTTCCAGAATATTTAAAATCATCAGATTTGGTAAGAAGGCAAGGTTTTGATGACAAAACACTTTGTTTTCTAGGACACATTCTGTGTCTTCTTTTTGCACATTTAACAATAGAATAACACATATGGAATACGATGATAATTGATATACATTTGCCCTTGATTATAAAAATGTGTGTTTTCCTTACATTGTAAACACATCACAATTGGTCATCAGTGGGAATGGAAATGCTGTTGGAATTGAGGACATTCAGCTTCCTGAAACTGAAATAAATTTTAACTGAATTACTCAGTTCTACTTGGTCAATGTATTTGATCCTTGCACACCTTGCGTTTCCATTAAGAGATTTCAACTTATCTACTGTCTCTAAATAGGTGAAAGCCAAAAGGTGAAAGAAAAAACAAACATCTAGCACGTAGTTGACTATTTAGCCCATAGGATACAGCCTACACAGTCATGGTGGCTATCTGAAATCTAAGTGCCCCTTGGGTCTTACATTTATTTCTTAGGCATTTGTTTGAGGCATTAAGGAGACACTTAGTGTTAAGCATTTCACATTGCTTTCTTCACAAAGTTATATTTGGTCTGAATAACCACAATTATTGACATCTTAAAGTAGGAACAAAAGGAAAAAAGGGGGTGACCAAGTAAACCTTTGGGATCCAGTTTTGAGAGCTATGGGTTGTGTATGTTCAAGATACATACTTTGTGCCTATGAGGCTTTGTCTGTGTGTAAATCAAGCTTGCAAAAAAAAAAGCGCAATTTAGAAAATCTGGCCTCTAGCTCTGGAAACAGGTTATATAACAGCACTTTTCATTCATCATAGGGAAAAAGCATCTTCTCTTTCTATTTAGTTTTGCTTTCTTTTCTGGCTCCAGTCCATAAATAAATTGCATTATTTGCCTTTTATCTCTCTGGATAATATTTTATAAAGCTTTTTATTCTGTTTGAGCTACTCTCATGGACAGATGGACTGGAATCCTACCTGCTGGCAAGGGTTTAATTTGTGACAGGAACTCTACCAGTCTTTCCTACCTCAGGCTGTTTATGGCATAACATGAGGAACTATCATTTACACTTGTGATAGTGAAGCAGATGTTGCTCTGCCCTGTGTAATCCCCACCTGGCACCATTTGGGTTGCCTATAGCTGTAACACATGCAGTCAAGAGGTCAGCCTGTATATCACTTGTGCTCTTTAAAATGGCTGAAGCCTTTTCTCCTTGTCTATTTTTAGCCTACTACTGGCGTGCTAAAAGAAAGCAGCGCATCGTTACTGAATAGAAGGAAGAAAGCAAAATTCTGCTGAGAAGCCTTTTGGTTTCAGTGGAGGCAGCAGGCAGCCCAAACAGTCACTTCTTGCATTCAGTTCAAATTTATGACGGTACTTTTCAGTGATGGATGGCTGTATCAGCAACATACCCAGGGGGAGACCAAGCCACTCTGTGTAGCAGTTTTTTCTTTTCCTCTTGTTAGGTGCATATCTGAGAATTCTTGTTATGATTTGCATCAGAAAGAACATGAATATTGAACTTTCATTTCTTTAAAAGAATTACACTTACTATAGTGAAAATAATGCACAGTACTGGAATTATAAAAAACCCTCTTTGTTTTGATGGTTTTATAAATTTTGGGCATTTGGATTTAATTATTGTTTCTCCTCCAGGGGAAAAATTTAGGAATCTAGCATCCATCTAAGATTTTTGTGAATCTTCCTTAGCATTTCTTCCACGATCCTTCTGGCTTTCATAAAAGGTGAGAGACTGCCTTCGGAGTATATAACAACCCCGACCTTTTCTGCCAAATGACATGAAATATTCTGGTTGGGAATAAAGGGGGAGGCAGTTGAAACAACTCTCTGTTAGCTCTTTTCCAACTCCCATTCACCAATAAGTTGAAAACTGAGCAAAACGTAAGAGGTATGACCTGAAGAAGAAATTATTTTTCAATAAATATACATTTTAAATGTATATTCAAGTAATATACATTAAAAATATAAAATAAACAACATACATTAACACTGACAAGGAAGGAATCTGGAAAGATTTTCTGAAAGGTGCTTATTACAGGACAGGTTAATGGAGTTATTTTCAGGATGAAGTGCTACTCAAGTTTAGTGTGGCAAAACAGAACTTGAGTATAATTAGACTCAGAAAATCAATTTTATGACCAGAATTCTCTCAGGGTTTTTTTATTTTTTCATGATTCCCAACATTTTTGTCCCGATTTTGCAGATCAGAATGACAGAATCATAGAATCATAGAATAGTTTGGGTTGGAAAGGACCTCTAAAGGTCATTTAGTCCACCCCCCCTGCCGTGGGCAGGGACATCTTCAACTAGA
>NW_008794581.1:7562901-7578148 GCF_000699145.1 Aptenodytes forsteri | reverse complement strand
CCTGAAGTCCAGGGTAGTGAGCTTGCTGTGCGCCCTTCTCGGTGCCCTCAGGATCTTGAACTCCACCATTTTGTGGTCGCTGCAGCCCAGGCTGCCCTTGAGCTTCACATTCCCCACCAGCCCCTCCTTGTTGGTGAGAACAAGGTCCAGCGTAGCACCTCTCCTTGTTGGCTCCTCTACCACTTGGAGAAGGAAGTTATCATTGACGCATTCCAGGAACCTCCCTTATGCCCTTCCATGTTGTCCCTCCAACAGATGTTGGGACATATCTATGTCTCTACCATCTTTGTAACAAGTGAATCAGAAAGGGCCTGACATAGGTAGGCTCAGGGAAAATTCTCTACCCACTGATTTTCTAGGTTTCTCCTCTGTTGTTATCATTGACGCATTCCAGGAACCTCCCTTATGCCCTTCCATGTTGTCCCTCCAACAGATGTTGGGACATATCTATGTCTCTACCATCTTTGTAACAAGTGAATCAGAAAGGGCCTGACATAGGTAGGCTCAGGGAAAATTCTCTACCCACTGATTTTCTAGGTTTCTCCTCTGTTACTCTAGCTGTTCCTCATTTCACTTTTATTCTGGAAAGGCTTGAAAATGTGACTTTAAGTGTTGCATTGAATCAATCTTGAATTGACATAATGAGGACCCACAAAGAAGCCCTAAGCAAACCTCCCATGAACACCACCAGGACTCTGATGAAACTGCAGATGACCATAGAAACACAGAAGTCATCATACCTGCACTGTATTCAGTCTGAAGCAGGAGTCATTACCAGATGCTTCAGAGGAAGGTGTAGGACAAGGACATAAAAATATCAAAGGTCCATTTTAAAAGGGAGCACAAAATGGTCTGGCACCCCACCTGATGTCTCTCATCATTTTATCTTAGAAATCCGTTATGGAATATCAAGTTTTTGGGGGCAGAAAATTATTAATTGTCATTTTACCCTTTTTTGTTTTTGGTTTTTTTTTTTTTTTAATCTATTTTTGGAACATCTCAAATTTGGATATTATTACTGTTCAACATAACAATGTTTTAAGATTCTGGTGCTCACTTAAGACCGCTGAGGATCTTCTTCAGCATCTCTTACCTGATTCATGATATTACCTGGCACTTACAAAGGGCGAAAGAAACTGGATGTTAAACTGGATCATGCTTTTCTTTTACCCTGGATCAGAACGAAGAAGTCAACACACCATTTGACTTGGAAAGTTTGCTTTTATTTGTTTTCTTCTATTTGTAATTGATGTTGTCTTCACAAATCAGTTTGCAATTTTATTTCTTTTCTTAAGTGCTTAAATGCTTTGTATTGTGTTACAGGCTCTGACAGCCAAGAAGCATGGAAGTCTCAGGGAGAAAAAACAGTTTGTGTTTGATCTCAGCTACTATTTATTCTGTGTTCAATTCTTCAGTTCACAACTTTTGACTTGCTTCCCAAATAGATCAAGATCAAACATTACAGATCAGCGTGGATTTGCTGTCTCTGAGTTCATTTAAGATATGCTCTTAGAAGAGCTATGGAAAAGAAATCAAATAGTCTTCACTAAGGAGCATGGCTTAAATGGACCTTCAGTGTAATGACACTAAATCTCACAGAAGCTAAAGGTTAGTTGGCCACATCTTCCTAATTTAGGCACCTAATTTTCTTCTACATTGTATAGGCAGAAGCAGGCTTTTAGCTGCAGGCTCTTATCCAAGATGATGTGGTTTTCTGATACAGTTCTAGTACAAGTGAATAATATATTAATGACACTATAGAAGTGTCCACACTTTGTTAGACGTCTAACAATACAAAGTTTCACCATTGCTTGTTTGCTGTTGTTTCTGCTTCTTATTCCCACTAGCAGTTTCCATGGTGGTGGTCTCCCTCTGGAAAAAAAGTTTCCATGTGTGTAGCAAATACAATTTTTTGGACAGTGTTTGTAATTACCAGCTGGCTCACTGCTGGCTAGCAAATGTGCTAGTAAATCTGGAAGGAGTAGCCAAAGAGGAGAAGGAAGAAACCTAGAATATGAAGGAAATGCATGATAGTGGTCTGTAGCATAAAGTGATATCCAGGTCATGTTTAGCTGTACGGACTGGAAATACAGGAAAGAAAAGATACAATTATTGAAAGGAAGAAGTGGGTATGAAAAGAAGGCAGGGAGGTGAAGTCTAAATATAATGTGGAAAGGCATGTATGGTAAAGATCAATATGTGCAGTTTTCTGTAAACCCACATATTTCAGTAGGTATCTAATACTCCCCAACTTTCTCACCATTGTCCCCCACCTCACCTATGAAATGGACAGAAACACTTATATATACTTTAGCTGTATAAAATCCACACAAGGCCAACTCTGATGGGCTGTCATACTTTTATACTCTTCCTTGTATACCTTCCCATCTGAACTTTCACAGTGTGAGGAAGCAGAAAGTTCAGATCCAATTATCTGGGGTGTGCTGGCTGCTTTTAACAGTAAATTTATATATCTTTTTGTATTTTTATCTGTTGAAAATGTTGTTGAATTGAAACATATTTGAAACAGATTTCTTTGGTTAACCAAATTATTATTATTACTTTTTAATATTTACTAAATATTACTTTTATTTAATAACTTATTTAATGATAAATTAATCAAAAAATTCTGGAGAAAATTTTTCATTTCCCAGCTATTTTTCAGATAATGCCAACATAGAGGGTGAAATGCTCTCATTTTCTCAGAAAATCATGAGTTATTTACTGAGGCAATCTTGATTTAGAGTAACTAAAGTTCTAAATTTGAAAACAATAAACTTCTTTAACAGTGGTGAATAGCTCTGACAATGTTCAGTTGTTTAATTTATGGTTAAATGAAACTTTGCATCCACCTCAGAGAGCAGCTGGGACTCTCTTTGATGGAGGAGCAAACCCGAGGGAATTAAGTAGCCATAGTATCCAAGTTCAGTTCTTCAAGGCAACCCCACATGTTGTCCGCCAAAGTATATTTCCTAAGATTTCAAGAATAATTTGGTTTTGTTGTTTGCTTTTTTTTTCTTTTTTCCCCTCTGTGTTTGCTCAAAGGTAAACATTCCAACACAACGAGGGATTGTTTGGAGTGAGGTGAACAGAGTTTGGAGTGAGGATCAAATGCATAGAAAGTCTAGAACAGCTTTTCTTTTGCTCAAAGTATGTGAAGTTAACTATATTTGTTATCCCTTGACCTCTAATTAAAAATGAATTAAAAATTTAAGGTTGCTGAAGAGCTCGTTAAAACATGCACATTTTACTGTTGACCTAAAGTAGCAAGCGTGGCAGCCATTCATCTTGTAGTAATATTTTTACCTTTTTTCTATGATTTTTTCTGAAATGTAAAACATGTTGCCACTCTATTGTTCCTGCCTATTATTCTGGAAAGGTAGAGCCTTAAAGATCAACATGATGAGTCAGGTACAGTTAAAACAGTTGATCCAATGAAACAAGATCTCACAGAATCTGCTGCTATCATCATGTGACAACTGTTTGTTCTGTTAGAAAACATAAATTCTTGCTTAAAGGACATTCATAAAGTTTTATAAATCACTCCTTGCTTTAGTTCCATTTAAACACTAAAAGTGTAAAATATATGAATTAAGATAAATATTGAACTACTGGATCATCAGGGATAGTTTTATAATTGCTAGCCTGATTTATAAAACTGAAGCAAGCAATCCAAATGTTAAAGGCTAACTTGTTATCTATTGATTTAAGATGACATACTCCCATAGAGTACTATGGTTAAGGCTGTCCCTGTAGAGCTACATAAAACAGGAGAACAGTGTGACTTCTCATTTTTGCCATCCCCAGAGAAGAGCAGAATCATTAGCCAATAATAACATCAGAGAAAAACCTATTAAACCTATTATAGGTGTCAAACCAACATGATGACATAAAAGTAAGAGTGAACAGAGACAGTGGCCCACAGGGGATGAAATAATAGTTTTGTCTGCTGCATTTTAGTGTCTGAAGTAGAGTCCATTTGGGTTTACACTTTTCAGCAGCAACTGTCAAAAGTGCCAAAACACTCTCAAGTTTCGATTTCATGACAACTTTCCCCCCTCTGTAACTGATCTTATTCATTAGTATCTGAGAAATAAAAGGTGGTGAGCAAGAGATATTGGCAAAAGTTAATTATGAAACTATTATCCCACAAAAATAATTTATAGCATGGTGTTGAAACAGGAATGAGTACTAATTCACAACAGTTTTATTATTAATTGCTTTTAGAATCAAGTTCATTAAGCACACTAAGCTCGTGTACAATTCAAAAAAGTGATGTGGGAAAGAGAAGCATGCCTAAAAAGAAAATTCCTTAAAATGTTCATACTTTAAGAATTTCTTTATGAATACTGCCTGAGAGTAAGCAACAAATAAGATCATTTCTTAGAGGGCAGTCAAGGGAAAAGAGTATTCACAATGGAAGCCATGTGGAGACAGGGAAAAACATCAGGAACATTTATGAATCTGAACTTATGCATATGCAAGAAACATGAAATGAAAGTGAAAACAAATCAGCTCAGCCCAGTCAAAACCACTAAAAATAATACTAAAAAAATGCTAGAAAAAGTAATTTTAAGTTTCCTAGTAATCCTTCACTCAGAAAAAACCCTCAAAGAAAGGCAATCTAGGGGGTGGTAGGTCTGGAGTAGGTGTAGGTCACCAATACTTTTGCAAACACTCCCCTTGTTATACGCTACTCATGGGAATCTTTTCAGATTGATAGGAGTTAGAAACTACATCCAGACATTCTATGGAGAAAACCCCATTTGATTCCCCCCAAAATTTTTTTCCTAGACAAACCCAAACTGAGAAGTAAGAAATGTTAGAAAGTGAGAAGTGCTACAATCTGACCTCTACTGTTACTCATAATTTTTAATTCAGAGAATAACTGTTATATTCCTTTAAAATTGTAGTCTAACTGTATATAGGATTTTAAGTGTTGGGTTATTCAATTATAGTTACATTTTTACACTGCCTTCCACTCATGATCACTTATAAACTTATAACAAGTTTCTAGGGCTTGATACATCTCTTTGGCTCTTCTGTAAGTAACTCTGACAACCAAAGTAGGCATAGCTATTGTCATATTAGAAAAATGTTGTTGTATGTCTTTCAAAGAAGGGCATAATGCTGTAATATTACTTATGAATATTAAGTGTGTTAATGTGTTAACTTTGCTAGTGAGTTTCATTATATTATTATGTTGACTTAATTTATAATAGACTTTTGAAATGAAACAAACCTGAAGAAAAATAATGGCTCGAGGCAAACCTTTCTGATGTTTACAGGGAGTGAGGAGAACAGGATCCCATCAGATATGAAGACTTATTTAGAGTGGTTATACAGACACAAATACAGTCTGTTGGCTTTTTCTTTTACAGTAGGACAACTTTTTAAAAGAAAAAGAACTTTGAAACAACAGAGTTTTAAGGAATTATCTGAATAAACAATTCAGGTAATGTTTGATCTTGTATCTTGATCAGGTAAGAATGATCTCAGGGTGTCTCCAATCTACCATGCGTTCTTTTTAGGCAATCTTGGGCCAAATTCATTGATATGGACTTAATGAGCCTTAAATGAGCTCTCAGAATCTCTAAGGGACAATGCCAGCTCAAGAGTTTTCCATGGAACTGCTCAGGAGTTTCATTAAGCTCATGTTTATTTACTTTACTCAATCAGAGCAGTAGTTTGCTTCTAAACTATCCCCAGACAATGCTATTCACCTTCATTAAAGAAGAGCTATTATGCTTTATTTTTTCAGCATTTCACATTATGTATTTAAAATGGTGGGGGTTTAGATTACATAAAATGCATTTATATACTGTAATTTTTTAAAAAATAAAATTATAAAAATTAATTATTAAAAATTATAAATTATTATAATATTATTTGAGATAGTTCAAAATTTCATGCAACAATTGGAAGGGCAATGTCTTCAGTTCTCTGGATTTTTAAAATAGTTCTTATATAATACTTTTCTATGTAGGTCATCTTAAAATTTACAGGAACTAAGAAATAAGAAATGCAAAGATACTTCCATTGAATACATGGCCGTTCAAGAGAAAAGTGCAAATCTTTCCATCCTTTTCAGTAATTTCCCTTCATCTTCTTTCCTGGGCACATAGACAGGCAAAGAACAGACATGCCATTTAGGCTTCATATGTAATCTAGAGAAAAATAAAGTACAAGTAATTGCATATGGTACATTGACTGATATGATTTGAAATTTTTAATTTTTTTTATTTCCAAAAGATAATAATAAACCCAACATTATGTGAATTTACTAATAATCTTTCATGTTAATTGCATTCATTTCTTCTAAGCATATCTTATGCTAATTAAAAATACCCCATTAATGAAGAAAAGATAAAATTTTCTTTGTTTTTTTCCACATAGACATATATGAATGGGTATATTAAACTGTTAGGAGGAGTTTTATTTAGCTTTAAAACTAGAAAGAATTAAATCTTTGCAATTTAGCCAGAAAATATTAAATATCAGAGTGATAAGAGTCTGAAGTGGTTAGTGCTGATGACAATGTTTGACATACCTTTATCTTTTCGATCAAAGCCTGTTATCTTCCATACAACACAAAGACAGTGTGAGTTTATTTTATCTTGATTGACAGCTTATAAAAGTGACATAGTTTGACAAATAGGAAAACAATATTTTAATTTAAAAAGAGCATTCAGAAATGAAAGCATCCATTCAAAGAAGAATTCTTTGATCTATAGAAGTGATATTTACACATAACACAACTGTTAGAGGTACCTCTTTGAATGTAGCGTATGACAAAAATGATAGGAGTACTTTGCATTTCAGACCATTTTCTACTAAGGATCTCAAAGCATTTTAACAATGCCAATGCATTGTCATCTAAACATCTGAAAGGCAGGTATTTATTTCTGCCATTTCATAAGTGGAGAAACTGAATCACTGAGTATAATATTAAAGTTGTTGAATGGATCTTGAATTAAAAAATAATTAAAGATACATCAGTAAATGGAAAATTATTTACTCAGGGTTGATTGTGCCAGAATAGCTAGGTATGCTTATTTGATAAGGTAAATTACTCTAAACAGAGGAAATACAGTCATTTTAGTCTGGACTTCAGTAAAGCATTTGACATGGTGTTGTGTGGGAAATTTTGAGGTCATGAAGGAAAAAGAAGAATTAGTACAGGAATTATAATGTGAGTTAACAACTGCTTTGAGGAGAAAGGACAAATTATGATGAAAAGGAGATCAACTTGTGTTGATAAAATAATTACTGGCCTGTTAGTGGAATTCCTCAGGGTATTATCTTCAAATGGCTCTTGTCTTTATATCCTTATTAATGGCAATTGCACAAAAGGTAGACAAATGCTCATGACAAAGACAGGACAGGGAGGTATCATCACTAAAGAGAGGATGAGAATATCTACAGGATAAACGTGAGTAACAGAAAATGAAATTCAATAGTACAAAATGCAAGAAAGAAGCACTTAGAAACTAAAAAGTGTCACCTTTTAAGACAGGATAGTGGAGGCAAGAGTCCTAGTGGTATGACACAGTTACAAATAATGTACCTAAGCTGGCTGTAAGAGACAAATTTGACTATAATATCCAGTTGCAGAACAGAAATGGGAAAACATTGAGCCCACAGAGATCTTGGTCAGGAATTCTGCAGGGAACTGAATCTTCTCATCCAGGTTCAAGAGAAAATAATGCTGTCTGGAAGGGATGAAAAGAAGGCCAACTAGAATGACTAGGGAAATGCAAAGGCTTCTCATTAGACATGCACACAAAACCAAAACAAAAGAGCGTGGTTATAGCTGAAAAGAGATATGACTTCTCCAAATAAATGCACCAGGAAAATGAACATTGGAGAGGAAAAAGAACTACTTAAACTAAAGGCCAAAGTTAGCAAAAGATGTTTATAAACTGACCAGGAATAAGTAGACTAAAATTAGAAACAAGTTTTTACCAAGAAGTGAGACATTCTTGATAAATTTTTTTCTGGTAAGACTGATGACCACAAAATGATATGAAGATGTAAACTTGGATCTGTGTATAAAAGGGACCATGCACTAAGATTGGATGCAGGAGGCTGGATTCGACAGTCCAAGAGGACGTTTTCAATCTAACACTGTTCCTAACACTGACCCTGAAGCAGCATTCCCAATAAAACTAGATAAAAATGAAATATATGGGGATTGTATTTCAGGATACTTAGGGTTTTCAAATTATAAAGTCTAGTTCATCAATGATCACCAGAGATCAGCTTCAAATTAAAGAAAATTCCTAACAACTATATTTCATAAAATACATTTCATATAGTTATTTCTGACCATGTGATAAAAAATAATATTGAATGGTGTATATTGTAGAATCTACACCACCTTTATGGTTAAAAATATGTGAACCTCAAAGGATACCATTCAGTCCACAATCTCTTTATACTGATTCTCTCTCTATTTAAAGGCACTTCTAGTATTTCTGGAGTGAGATAGATCTTCTGCTGGAACTGCTTAGCAATAACTGGTCTCAGTGTAACATTTGTGTACCAAAGTGACTCAGTACAAAAACTAGTTTATAGGGTCTTAAAACTTGCCATATAGGTACTTCTTGATATAAAAGCAGCTACCACCTAGTGTTACCATGCTTCACTGTCTCACTATCATGCCTGGATGGATTCTTTGAGTTAAATTATCAACTTTACAAATTTGGGAACTGTAGGGGTGCTAAAAGTGAACTTGTTACACCCCTCTGATTCTGCACTCTCTGCACAACCTAGTCCCAGTT
Source organism: Aptenodytes forsteri (assembly GCF_000699145.1). NCBI lineage: Eukaryota > Metazoa > Chordata > Aves > Sphenisciformes > Spheniscidae > Aptenodytes > Aptenodytes forsteri. The sequence continues at coordinate 7,569,365 of NW_008794581.1, read as the reverse complement.
TAAGCAACGTCTAGAATTACCTTCTTTCTCATTCCTGCAGAATTGATTATTCAGTTTGGGTCCAGAAGAAGCTCTCCTCTCACCAGACAATAGACATCTGCTCTGCTAATAACTACTACGTAGAGTGGTAGAGTAAGCAGCAGACATGTTTGTACTAATCCAGTTTCTTTATAGCAGATGGACATTTCCCATGCATGTGTGACGTTTCGTCAGCTACATAGTGGAAAGTCAACTTATAGATTGGAAAGCAATCCCTTAGTAAAATTTATTGGATTTGCAGGGGAAAAAATATACCTATATATTGTATCTCTATTTGGAAGAAAGAATATCTATATACCATAACTATACTTGAATTATCTCCTTATATGCAAGTTCTTCTATCACACACAATATTCCAACTTTCTGTAGCTATAACCATAAGGAGGGCAATGTAGCAGTTCCCATAAAAGATAGTTCCCATGTATTTAGGTGCATGGAATTTCTCAAAAGTGCTGGAGGTAAGGATGAAAAGAAGGAAGAAATTTTGATCTCTGCTACATTCTCCCATAGCTGTACTTAATTAATCAATCCAGATCAGCACTCACTGCTGCCTTTTGCTCTTTCCTAGTTGTCATTGTCATCCAATCACATCGGCATTTAATTCTGAGGAAAACTGCCACTGCAATAAGTAGTACAATTGCTTTACTTCAGCTTGACTCTACAGTATGCCAAGACTGCCAGCCCTACCATGAAAACCTTGTCTTTTTGTTCTCATTCTGAAAAATCACACTTCTAATCCTCACTGCCAGAATACAAGTCTGAAGTTGGCAGACATTCTCATGGTTTCCTAAATTCAGGGCTCTGCCCTGCAAGTTCCACATTTTGACACGTGGGTTATATGTAATATCAAACCTGCCCACGTACGTCTTTTCCTTCTGGTACATATAATCATGAATTTCCTATCAAAGAAAAACAGGACAAAACAAATACAGTAACAACAGAGGTAGGCACTATTCCTGCAAAAACAAACACTTTCTTAAAATAAAACTTGCTGGTAATCCTGAACTCACGGGCATGGCTCACACCTGTGAATATATTCTAAGCTTAATGTTGGATCAGGTTCATGACCTGTTATGGCTTTTTAACTTGTGTTTTCCTTCTTCTTTTAAAGACAACCTATGTGGCTTTTTATGAGTAAAGTAAATACCATATTTTTAATGGATACAGAAAAATACTTAAAATATTAATGACTACAGAAACTTCCTTTTGTAAAATATATTTTTGGAATAGAATTATACTATTCTTATGCCTTCTAGAGGAAGGGAGTTAATTCTCTTGATTTTCTTAGAAGTACAAATAGTCTGTAGAAACTCTTTGACTGCAAATCATATTGACAGCAGCAGATCATACAAGTAATGTCAGGACTTTGATGACATTATTTCACACTTTTAGTCCATTCAGAAGTTCATTTACTTCAAAATATTGAAATTATTTGAACGCTGTTTGTTTATTTAATGAACTTGAATTTATGTTTTGCTGTACCATGTGAATTCAGTGCTCTTGAAAGGAAAAATGTTGAACTAGTCCTGTGGCAGGAAGGGGAAGCTTCTGCCTTGTTTTCCTGTTGTATTTTAATTTTCCCCAGAAAAAAAGCCCCTGTTGTACTTCAGTGAACAATGCATTCTGTTATTAAATCCTATGGACAACAAAATAACAGGGTAGTGGATTTCATTTGAGGGCCTTCCTTGGCTTATTAAGTCTCAGGGTTCTCTTTATGGAAAAGCAAGCAAGCTGTATTTTTCTGACAATGCCTACAGTGGATCCACAGGATTTTTATAAAGGAACTTTCGGCAACATTTTTTCCCAATATTCTTTACTGTTAAGAATTAAATCCAGGCTAAGTGTTGAGAACTAAGCACACAGAATATAAAATCTGTAGTTAAGTAGTGATATTTTTAGATACCTCCAGAAAAAAATTCTTTATGGACTACATTGTAACAATTTAAAACTTGAGAAAACAAGACAAAAAGAAACAAAGAAAGTCAACACAATATCCATTGATAATCAGAGTGCACAAAGTAAATCTGAGGCTTAAGTTCTTTGGAACAAACAGATGACAAAACCTTTCCCTACTCCTTGCTTTCTCTGGGTCGTAAAATACCTTGCTATTGGCTCAGCTCCATTTTAGCCAAAAAATTTCCCACTTCTCCACCTCTTCTCTTATTCTACACTTCTGTTTGAAATGGGATTGAACAGTGGAAGACTAATTTTTCTTTCTATTCATTAAGCAATGATGCAGGAAGGCTGGGCTTGGAGAAGGGCTGGCATTGATCTGATAGCCAAATATTTACCACATGCTGCAATCCAACATAATAGAATAAAGAAATGAGATTGAAAAAGTAGTAACAATGTCTATAAGCTTTAGCAAATTGTGCTATTTTAGGAGCTAATCTTGATGCTTAAGGTAAAATTTTCTTTCAAATTAACTACTTAATGATTCAGGTGAAGAAGTTAGCTATCCAGTCAATTTTACAATCCAGGCAAAAAAATCCAGCAGACAGGAAGGTGAAAAGTCACTATCAGGCTAAACAGTCAATGAAATATTAGTGGGAAAACAAACTTTCCTTACTTCTTGCTGTGCAAACAGCAGTCAGTTCAGCAGCTCTGAAAGGGGAATGCTGATGGTAATAACAAAACAACGGAGTCAATTGTTCACATCAGTACGTAAAGCTTCAAAGTTTACAGATAACGTAATCACTACCATTCATAATGCAATGTTGACTTCTCCTGACATGTGTTTAAACCTTATCTTATAAAATATATAATTTTTAAATAATGTAATCGCACCTTCTTCAAAAGCCCCTTATCTTTCATTAACTTTTTTTTTCCCAAGAGTGAAATAACAACATGATCAGCAGACTATTGAAAGGCTTAGCAGAACACATTATTTGCATTGCAGGAGAGTGATCACTACAAAAAATGTGTGTTAGTGTGTACCTTAAAGTCCAGACAAACAGTACATACTGACTATATACAAAAAATACCACAAACAGGATGTTCCAGTGACTTTGCTTCTCTGTTCCTTGCCAAATAAATCTATTCCTTATCATCTAATTTTACACATACTTTCTACATGAGTCAGGGTACTGTACTTTATTAGGATGGCTTGGAACTGTTGTAACTGCTAAAGTCTCTACAGGCTCTGAAAGACACCTGTATTCTTGGCTTTTCCAGATGTCAAAGATGATACACAAAATTCAGATATAAACATATTGCCTTAAGAATATTTAGAGTCTAATGAAGCTCACAGAAATGGGTATTCTGAGTTGAAGAAAGCTTGTATCCACGTACATATTGAGGTGGGACAATGAACTTGGATGGCAGCTGTTTTCTTATGCTCCCAGTTCCTTCTATTTAGCTTTGTCTCAGAAAAAAAGGAGTATGGCACACTCACTAAATAATGATTCTAATTTTACAGTGGTAGTTTTGAAGCTCCCTGAGATGAGGGTTATGAACTTGACTGTAAGGCCTGTTATTTTTAACGCAGTTTACCATTCTCTACCTTTTGGCCAGACAGGCTCCTGCTTGTTTACAAGGCAGGTTAGAGCTCTTAAACTCTGGAGGTGCTATGTGCTCCTCTGTATACTATTACACTGTTTTTCCATCTCACTTATAACAGTTTCTGAAAGCGTTTCATGAACAAATTTGAACAGAACACTGTGATGATGCTCATCTTTGTTCATTGTAGTTTGGACTTAATCACATAACAATTAGACCTTGTAACTGAACTTCTTTTTGCAAGCATAGCCATCTACTAGACAGACAACCTTTTAAGCTTCACAGTAGACTAGATATGCATATCAGGTATTACCTAGATAAGATGTCTGTTTCTGTGGCTTTATGTTTATATTGTGTTAGAGGACTATAATACAGTGCTGAAAGCTATAGTAAATAATCTAGAAAAATAATACATGTTAATTCCTTTTACACCACTGCATTACTGCAGCTTTATTTTTTCTGACTTTCAGGCACTGATTCTTCTTCTCTTGGGTTAAGCAGAATATAAACCCATATAACAAAACATTTTTTTTATATAATGCAGCTGTGAAATCAGACTGACCTTGACTTTTGTTTCTAAATAGCTATATATTCCTTTTTAAGAAACAGGGGTGGCGGTGGCATGCAAAGAAAATCAGACATGGAATGCAGAATGGTCTTGAATCTGAGTTAACATGTTATTGTGACAAGCCAAAAGATTTGATGAGGTAATGCACTCACTCCATGGTGCTGAATGACTGTACTAGTCCATTTAGAAAGCTTACTTATCAAGATCACTTAATGTAGATATATGAACCAATAGCTGTTTATCACTGAAGCAGATATTCTCCCCAATTTCTTCAGATTCAGACATCCGTACTACAAGCTGTACTAAGAGAGATTTTATAGATGATGTAATATAAGTATGTGAATCAAAAAAGCTGAGATCACTCATTTATTGATTTGACTTTTCATGCTCAAATTATTTAGTTGATGGATGATGTTAGGTGTATAAAGTAATGAAAACATAGGACTAGACTATCTCCATCTTTTTGTTAATGGTTTATCAAGATGTATGGGATGGATTTGTACTTGTCTGGGGGCATATTTGCTTCATTTGTTTCCAACATTTGCGAATACCCTAGCCACTTCAATATCCATGAAACCTGAAAGATAAGGCTACAAGGCAAAGGAATTATTTTATTATTTATGAGCACCATCAATTACATTTCTCCCTTAATGCTTTGGGATCTGTATTTCTAGACTCGGTATCTGATCTGTTCAGAGCTTGGCCTGGGCTTCTACAGGCAGCTGTTGCTACTTTATTGGCTGTACGTATCCACACTGAATCCTTGACATGGTTGCCTCTGCCTGAGGCCTGAGCTAAGGTGCTCTCAGAAGCTGTACTGCTTTCAGAGGGAAGTCCTGTTATTCTCCTCCACCTGCCTTCTCTTTCCTCAAAATCTATTTTGTGTTTTCTCATACTGTCTACTCATCACTGTTGCACAAGCGCCATGAAATTGTTTATACTTAAGCAGAGGTGTGTTTGCAGATATAGTGACAATTGGGAGGTACTTCTTCTTTTTGTCATTCACGGTTTATTATGGTACTATAATAAATGAAGCTAAGTTTGAATGGTAAGGAAACCTGAAGGCGTGTTTGGAGATCTAACATCTTTTAAATCTCTGTTGTTTGGAAATCTCCAAATAGAGAACATTATTCTCTTCTTACCCATCATTTTCTTACTCTTTTCTTTAAATGCATGAGAAGGTTCAGGGTGCACCAGAGTTTCCACCTGTCTTCCACTAATATCACAACTGGAGCTTGCTAAACCCTTCTTTGCTCCTTCTTTAGGGCATTCTAGTAATAGTAGGGTATCATCCTAGGCCTCCAAAACTTTGTCTCCACAACCGTCTAGAAAAACAAAGATATAATTAGAAGCCAGGGGTGCCTGAAATCTGGGCCTGGCTTTCCCTTAGTATCTCTTGGACAATAATTGACTTCTTGTTTGGGTTTTCATCATTGTAAAATAGGAATAATAATACTCACTCAGCTCAAGGGGAAGTAAAAATATGAATCAGCTGTCTATAGAATGTAAATATGTGTAAATCTTTATTTTCTTACTAATTTCATGTGCTTTATTTCTGCAATGCACATATGAAGCTTGGTATAAATTGTTGGTTAGTGAGGAATGAAGAAGCTGTAATAAATTGAAAATTACAAATTAAGTCTGCAAAATGTAGAAAATAGCTTTGTAATTGCTGTCTAAATAAAGAATTATAGTGATAGATTTTTTTATTGTATAGGCTATAGTGTAGTGAAGCAGTGTTGTCTATCTGAACAGAGGTCTTGAAAGACAAAAACAGACACACTGACCTCTGTATGGCCGGGCAAAATGACATCATTAAAATACATGCCTCCCAGTTATATAAGGGAAGACAAATAAACAGAAATGAAAATAGTGGGAAGGGATCACTGAGAAACAGCAGTCAAAGAGGAGACAGATTGCATATATATTACTGAGCATACCTAAAAAAACCCCAGTACATTACAGACATGCAGCATACAGTGGATAAGCAAAATCAACAGAACAAAGAACTATGAAGAATCCACCTCTAATACAGTGTTTGCAGATTAATGTTTTTTTCTGCTGCACTTGCTTTATTTATTAGTATTTTATTCAGTTTTCATAGAATACTTTTGACTGCAGTGTTGCATTCCACTCTCCAAGAATAATTCATTATAATTTTGTTTCCTTAAAATACCTGTATAGTGGATGAGGGAAAGGCTGTGGATGTGGTCGACCTGGACTTCAGTAAAGCCTTTGACACTTCTCTTCCTAGAGAAGCTGGCGGCTCACGGCTTAGACAGGTGTACTCTGCGCTGGGTCAAAAACTGGCTGGACGGCCAGGCCCAGAGAGTTGGGGTGAATGGAGTTACATCCAGTT
>NW_008794581.1:7558152-7562155 GCF_000699145.1 Aptenodytes forsteri | reverse complement strand
CCCCATCCCTGGAAGTATTTAAAAGACGTGTAGATGAGATGCTTAGGGACATGGTTTAGTGGGCATGGTGGTGTTGGGTTGACAGTTGGACTCGATGATCTTAGAGGTCTCTTCCAACCTTAATGATTCTATGATTCTATGATTCTATAAAATGTCTTCTCAGACTTTTTTTATTTGACTGCTTAAATTTCATTTACATTTTCCTTTGGAATAAAGCTTTGTGATTTTTTTTTTCTTAAAATCTTCAACCACTTTGCCTTTGAAAATTAGAACTATGTGACACAAGTAATATTGGACTTAGCTATGACTGGAGAAAAAAATGTGTTTATGAAAGATTATAAAATAATGTCAAGCTAATCAGACTGTAGAGGTCTTTTATATAACCTAGTATATTACTGCTTCCCACACAACAGTTTTATTAGGCAGTTAGCCTTCTTCAAACTGGTTAGAACAGGATCCTCATAGCATGGTTCTATGTGAAAATATAATGACGTGACTCTCCAGCATGAGAGGATACCCCAGAAATTATTTAGATGAATCAAAATATTCTCAACACTGTATGTCTAAAATCTGAATATTAGCTCCCTGTTTTATCAAGTCTACAAAGAAAGAATAGTGGTAGTTAGCATCCTAGTAAGTTGACTTAAGAGACTTGAATTTATGTTCCTTTTCCACCCCTTATTTGATCTTGAGCAAGTGACAGGATGAAATTTTAGGATGTATGCAGTTAAACATACAGATAGGAGAAAAGGGCCTGTTTGTATCTTGAAGGTTGGAAGGACAAATCTATACTCTGCATGCAAATTTGTCTAAGCCAACTCTAGAATTGGAAGTGCTGGAGAGTCTGACATAGCTGTGCCTGAGTAGATCAGAGCTAGAAACAACAAAGCCATGCTCATGAAATCCTCCATTCAAGGTAATAAATCCTGTTCCTCAAGAATATTTGCTCAGGCACAACATGAACATAATTCCAGATGGAACTTCCTATGCCTTCATTTCCAGACACTGCCTTATTCCTGTGAAATTACCTTTTTGTGTTCAACCAGTTTGGAATCTCTGCACTGTGGCATCTGAATCTGATCTGCTTCTGCATCTGAAGCAGACATACTTCAAATGTTTAAAAAAGTAGAGATTAACCTCCTGTTACCCAAATGTCCCATTTCTGAAGGCAGTTTAATAACGCCTTCCAGAAATGCCTGACGTGTGCTCAGACACTGTTAATGAGAGCCAGGTAAGTAGCTAACATAGGCTGAAACATTTGTGACATCTTGTAACAAATCTCAAGAATTTAGCCAATATAATTGATATACACCTGATATTCCATAACAAGGCTGAAAAATTTTCTAGAACAAAAGAACCTGTCTGTGGCAAACTTGCCAGCCTGCCACTTTTACTCCAGATGAGTATTATCTCTGTATGTGAAATTTTTCAATAATTTTACAGTGCTGCTTGAGTTATAGACCACTAATCCATAGCAGTAGAGATAGCAGAATTTAGCCCTAAACAAGCAGATAGTAAAAAAACTATCAAACATACCCCTCCACACTCACACATCTGCAGCCTGCCAGCTTCTTAGTGCCAATATTTACCCCTATGACTACCAGTCCCGAGAGATACGTGAAGCAAAATGTAAGCAGAGTTTGGCGATACAGCCATTTGAAAGTGCAAACATGCTAAAAGAAAGTTTGCACTTCAAAGGAGTCTGCCACAGTGAAGTCACCAGCAGGACTACTAACAATGCAATTTTTATAAATGAGTGCCCAGTAAGCTAATAAGCTTTTTAAATACAAGTCTTTTGTGCCAAATGATAAAGTACAATCATTATCAATCTGGTAAAATGAATGAACTTTCAACAAGAATCAACGGTGCACACTGTGTACGCACTTTGTCAGTCCTACACATGGCACAAAGGAGAGTTATCTGAAACAAATCACTCCTGCAAGGGAGGAATAGGAATCAGTAAATATATATAACAGTTATCACACAGGGTGATAACATTTATGATGTGTCGATTGTATTATATGTAATATACAGGACAAATGAGTTTCATATGTGTAAGAGTTTATTGTCCACGTGTGCACTGGCAGTCGGGGCAGTTTAAGAAGGCTTGATGCTGAGACAGCTCCCATCTTCCACCTGTATGCTGGATGACTTGCATTGTTATCCTGACAAAATTTCCACTTTGCTTTTCCCCCTGGGTATGAGGTTTGGATCACTGCATGAATTGCTTGCTTTTAAGCTAGCTCTGGTGACTTGGGTTCAGAAGAAAGCTCAGTCCCTTTTCATTGAAATGAGTGCCAAACCTGCGTTATCTTTGGTGTCACAAGGCTGTTTGCAGTGAAAACCAAAGGATGAAAATGACAGTATTAAAACCCTTATAAAATCATCCCAATCACTATGACATAGGGAAATCAGCATAACAGCAGCCCTATTTGGGATATCTAAGAAAAAAGCCTTCCCAAATTCTCTAATCTACAACATCTAACAGTAATAATTTCCACTATGTAATTGCACTTGATGTGAAAAGTGATTCTTTTTATTGCAAAAATTAAAGTATGATATAAGATACCTAGTCCAGTCTTCTGACCCCAGCAGGGACGACTGCAAATGCTTTAGAGAAAATGAAAGAATTCTGCTATAGATAAACAATCCATGCCTATGGGGCACCAACTTAAAAAAAAAGATACACTACCAAAGAAAAAATGCCAACAACTATAACTCATACTGTCACATTCTCTTACATCTTCCACTTAAAACCAAATTATTAGTATTTCATACTCCTACTCTACTATGTTACACATCAGGGGTAGCTGCAAATTACCTTAGATTGTGTACTGAAGTTCATTTACTGAACTGTCCTATTTTTTTTCTCTACATTCAAAGAGTAGAAAAATCTGAGGGCCTATTGTATCTGTGGATTGAATTCTACAAATGCATAGAAATCTCTATTTGTGACTTCCTTCCATCAGTTTAAATATGTTACTTATGTAAATATGACTATGTAAGTGAGACTCAGTATATGATGTAACTGATACTTTTTTCCGTTTATTTGGGACTGTATACCATTGTATAACTAACACAGTTAAAACACCATTTCCTGATAAAAGGAGGATGTTGATATTATAAATATCTTTACAGATTAAATGACTTCTTTTCTATTCAGGAACTCTAGATGACAAGAAATTGCAGACTCATGAAGAGATGAAATCCAGGGAGATAAATGATCTGATATATATGGTAATTAGGTGACATTGAGATAAGCACCTCAGAAATATGATAGATAGACTTTGCAATACACTGTTTCCCTGATAATCTTTCTACATACATACTCATTCTTTCCTCTTCAAAACAGTATTCAGCTGCTAATCTCTTTATACTTGTACTTGTTCTTTGCCCTTTTGGTCCCATCCCCAGCCACATGAATCACTCCCCTTCCAGTTCACATAGCATTCTGTGAACATTGCTGATGGTTCAGCTAGCACACAAATCACAAGCAATAAATATGTAAATTGTTCATTTTCATGTAAACACAAAGCCTTCAATAGACTTTTCATGCACAAAGACAGGTGTTGGAAGTTGGGGACCTTCTAAGAAATGAAGCATGACTGGGAAAAGTTTATCATAGGTATTGATAAAATCAATATAAATCAAGAAATACTTTGCTACTACTTGCAGATGGCAGGTTCCAAAAAATATTGGAGGAGTCATGGAAAAATATAATTTGTTTTGTCTTGAAAAAAAGGATATTCTGTCCAGGATTAATTTGATATAAAACTTTAGCTACTGTAGCAAAGAGGTCATTAATAAATCAAGAAATACTTTGCTACTACTTGCAGATGCCAGGTTCCAAAAAATATTGGAGGAGTCATGGAAAAATATAATTTGTTTTGTCTTGAAAAAAAGGATATTCTGTCCAGGATTAATTTGATATAAAACTTTAGCTACTGTAGCAAAGAGGTCATTAACCCCAGCTGGAAAAAAAAAGCATTTTTGTACTTTAAAA
>NW_008794581.1:7542619-7556015 GCF_000699145.1 Aptenodytes forsteri | reverse complement strand
AAAAAAAAGTATTTTTGTACTTTAAAATTCATACAGTAAACTTTTTTGAAAATCACTTAATAAGTGCAGTTGTAGGCAATAAAATCTTAACCTCAGAGAACAAAGAGAGGGACTTAAAAAAATTAATTAATTTGGAAGGTGCTGCACAAAACCAGCCTAAATATAAAAATTGTTCATAACCAAATTATACTTGAACTTTTTTCTTGGTTATTCCTCTGTTGTCTTAACATCTTAATTTTCCTCCCTCATCTATCCTACTTGAACGCAACTGTGTAAACATTATGAATGAATTTGTACTACAGTTACCAAAGTAATTGACTTTGCTGTTGATATGGAATATGCCCAGATATTTATAGAATTAAAAGTATATTTTCTTCAAATCACTGTGTGTAAATGAAAAAAACCCAACAAAAAACACCTCCTCCCCCCAAAAAAAACCTTACCAGAAAATCACAGGTCAGTTAATCAGAGGGGATTTGTCTACAGTTCCTTTTCTTCAAGATAGAGTTGCACTTTAAAATCTAGATCATTTTCTGTTGCATTTTACAGCACAGTCAGTTTACAGTTTAGGTTTACTATATACATTTTAATTGTCCCTTTTAGTTATGATTACAATGTGCAATTTCAAATAGTTTCAGTTTACATGCTTTCTATCCACTTTTGTTTAAACTACCTTGATTCTCAGATCTGTGAACATCTATTCTGAAGCATTAGATAACTGTCAGATGCTCAGCAGTCAGCACTTCCACAGCCTTCCCTGCTTGTTGTGTCCCATTGTACCTCCTGTCTCTCCAGACCCTGTCTCCCCCAGCCAGACCGATTCCGTTTTATGTTAAACAGTTTTGTTGCTGTGCTGCCTTTCTTGCCCTGTGCTCTGCACACAGTACTGATTGCTAGCATGCAGCCCTATTTTTGCCATACAGCCATGTTCATGCTTCAACGATTTCACCTTTACAGCTTTTACTAATAAATTACTGTGCAACTGTAGTAATACAGTAGTAAAGCAACTGTGTTTTATATCTAGATATATACCATTTCTGCCTGTCTTCTTCTGTGATACTGTTTGACATAGTGTTTGACAAATACCAATACTGTGTGGCATGCCCATGCTCAGTGCATATGCCAGTGTTGAGCTCATTACAGCAATTAGGAATTGCCACTGCAGACATTAATTTAAGAAGGTAATGTCAGATCTTCGATACCGATTAGTAGTAGTTGCTTCAGACATATTTGAAATAAACCCTTAACACAGGAAAAGTATGTCAATAAGCTCCTAAAGTGTTTCTTCCTTATTCCTTTCAGTTAGTGCAAAGCTTGTGTACTGAAGAATGAGAATTTATATTTATGACTGGTAAGTGTGTTGCTGCTGAAAAAGTCAATATTCTCCAAGTCTGATTCCTGCTGTTTATTTTTTAATCGGAAATGCTTCTAGACTCTGGCAGTTTGGGGACTTACTTTATACAGTTGTCTGAGAGGATTGGCTGTAATTTAGATTTTGAACTAAATTTCACAGAGTGTCTCCTTTTACAGGTCATGGTCTAATTTCTTCATCATTCTGCTTCTATCTGATCTCATTTTCCTCTCTTACCTAAACTAAACCTTTGGGATTCTGCTAATCTCATTTTATATGGAAACAAAATGTCACACGTGATTGTTTTGTAAAACAGCTAAGTTGATTTTCTGTTATTTTACATTTTTATGACTATCTAATCGCTATTAAATCCTTCTCAATGCATGGTTGTTTCTTTGACATTTAACCTGTCACTGTCTTTTGGTACTAGCCCTTCAAACCTGTGCCATGAATCTGGACTGGTTCAATTTGCTCACTAGTTAGAGAGGTAGAGTCTCAGATCTGACTTTAGTCCCCACAGGCACTGAGTTCAAACCCAAACTTGAAAATCAACATGGGAGCAATGAGCTCCAGATTTTGTAATTAGACTCCTGATGTTTTCTCAGGAAACAGACATAGGCTGTGATTTCATTTAATAGAAACTCACATGGAAATTTTAATGCCCAATTATTAGCATAATCTAAAATAAACATTTTAACATAATAAAGATGTAGATTCTTTTTTAATTGCTTTCTAGGTTTTGAATTTTAACAAAAAACAATGTACAAATGTACATTATACAAATCCCAGATTTGTAGAAGTTCTTGTGTAGAAATCCCAAATTTTTTCTGCTATTGTAGGAGCTAAAATCTTACCTTCTCTGAAGTGAAAACTGAGAATTTTCATCTGTTCTTGGCAACAGATGCTCTCAGAAAATGACACAGAACATGAAGTTCACAGTAAAAGGAATGAGAGATGTCAGCAATGCGTTCTTAATAAATATCTCATAACCATTCTTCCAACCATAAGTGGTAGCAGGTATGAAACATTCATGGCTGGCACTGTGGAAGAAAATTGAAAATACACTTCTGATTCTCATACTGGCAACAGCACACATAGGCTGCTGGTGCCTGGCTGGTGGTGGGGAGAACTGGGGTCCTGTGACTAATAGCGGATCATGGTCCAGAGGATATCAGTTCTGACATGTGATAGGAGACAGAGAATACTCAGGAGAGTCTTTGTGTAGCCTGTTCAGCACAGCCAGCTCTTGGTTAATTAGCCTGTCAGGGGAGCTAGCTCTGGCTATACTTGTCTTTTATTAACTGAGATGCCCTCCAATTTCAGTTTCCTGACAGATAATTTTCAATTTGATTGGTGACACTGAACACATTCCGTGGTTCCACACCTCTCCTTGTTACATCTGGATGCATTAGCAGTTTTGCAGCTAGTCGCAACACCCAAGTCCGTGTTGCATTGTGGTGCAGGGTGAAATGACTGTCCTATACTAGTGAACATGAATCCTGAAGGGTTCTTGGCTTCATTCCCAGCTTGCCTGGAGGCAGTGTGCATAGACACAGAAAAGCCACTTATAACTCGGTTTTTAAGAGGTGCCAAGAACCTGTAGCTCCCATTGAAAGGCTGCCATTAATCTCTATGCAACAGTTGCTTTTATGAGAAGAAGAATTCTGAATTTATACAGTCATGCTGTCTTGGAGACCTGTCTTGACAGAGCTCAGCACCTACTGCAAGAGCAGACTATGTATAAGACACATGGAGGATGGAGGTCAGAGTCACATTTCCGGGTACACGGGGAAGAAGGAAGTGATTTGGAACAGTTACCATGAATTTACCAAGCCTAAATCCTGTCTGACTAAACTGATTGCTTTCTATGATAAATGACTAGATTTTGGGACAAGGAAGGAGTAGAGGATAGTACCTACCTTTACTTTAGCCAGGCTTTTGACACTTACTTTCCACAATATTGTATGCAAGTTAGAATGCCATGATCTGGATGGAAGGCCAAACAGCTAAACAACAACCTGGTTGGATGACTGGTCTCAGGGAGGAGTGGTAAATGAGTTGTATGCTGCCTAAAACCTGGTAAGACATAGTGGTCTATACCATGATGTGTCTTGTTTAACATTTTCCTCAATGGCCAGGGGGAAGTGAAGGAACACTTGTTTCTCAGGCTGGCAGGTGACACCAAACTGGGAGAACTGGCAGATGTACTGGGGAGCAGGGCTGCCATCTGGAAGGACTGGGGCAGGCTGGAGGAATGGGTCTTGTGCAGTACAGCCTAGACAAATGTTGAGCCCTGCCCCTGGGAAAGCAGAGCCCCAGGCAGCAGTCCAGGCAGGGCACTGCCTTCCTGGGCAGCAGCTCTCCAGAAAAGGCCCTGGGGCCCTGGGGGACAGCGAGCTGCACAGGAGCCACCCTGTACTGGGGCTGGCAGCATTTGTCACTGTAAGAGCAGGAACTGCTGAAACTGGCATTTGCTCTCTGATTAGTAGCAGTTTGTTTACATTGGAAAAAATAACATTTATTTACACTTACTTAAATGTATATCTATCTTGTTTGTGACTCCTTGTTTCAACTGGGAGGAGCAAAAGCCATATTTTCCTGATTTACATAGGGGAGTAATATAGTCCTGTTTTCAGTAACTGCATATTTCTGAGACACAATGAATGCCCCTCTTCCTACCTATGGCTTTGGAAGGGAGACCATCTAAACAGCAGCTGAGACCAGAGTCAGGAGGCTGGTGAAGTTCCTCCACTGGGAGGAAGCAGCAGTGTGAGCTGTGACTGCTTTGACTCCATCAGTCAAAGAAAGTTGGAAGGCGGAGTGCCTGAATGCTGGAATTGCTGTACATTTGGATAGAAGGGAAACAAAAAGTGATGCAGGTGAGATGACAGATAACAAGAGAGATCTCAGTGGGATCTAAAAGCCCATAATTGGCTTCTGACAGAGAAAAAAAGTAGAAGGTTCCTCATTCTCTTCCCCAGGTACTGGCCTTGCCCTCTCTCAGATTCACCACTAGTAATGGCATTTTGAACAATTTATTTACTTTTATTAAAAAAGGTGTTCCCTTAGTAACTATGAATGTATTTTGTAACCTTATAACCTTGGTGTCTGTAGTGTTGACTCTTAGAATGGCTGTAAAACTAATTTGTGAGCTTTAATGCTATAATAAGTTACATAGTCCAAGAACATAGATTGAATACGATTTGGAACAAAGCATGAATATTTGAATGTAGATTTAGAAGTCAGACCAAGTCTAGCTTTGAATACTCAAATCTTCGTGGGATGAATGAAATTCCTTTTCTTGACAGTCTGTAAACACTAGGGAGTAATAGCAAGGTACTTAATTGGCTCTTTCCTAGCTTATTCCCCTATATTAAAATCAATTGAAGTCAGGAACAAGCTCTGTGCAGAACGTGGTCTTGAACCGTACTGATTTGCTTTTCCTGGTTAATGACTATTTACATATGATTGCACAAATGGAGATATTTAATTTTGGGAAACATTTAATTTTAGTTTACTTATTGGTATATAAAACGTCAAAGGAGTGCACAGGAGATTTTCTTTTTAAAATATGGTTGCCTAGTAAAAGGTATTCTCTCTGGGGACTTTGTCTGGATTAGAACAGAGATGTGAGTGTTGCCAGAATGCAATTTAAGTGTCTGGACAATGGCGAACATGCTGTCGAGACACAGCTAACTGACAGTCAGGAAAGATGGAGGTAATGCAATATTTTCCACAGTAGCCAGATTTTGCTTCCAGAGCAACAAGTTTAAATTAACATTTTCTTGTTTCATGGAGCTTGGTTATTCTTTCAGGTGCTACTATTTTGGAAATAGCATAGAACAAGAAGATAGTGCAAAATCAAGTTGAATGCAACTTTTCTGTTTTAGTGATTGTATTTTGAAACTAACAGATATATAGAAACGCCTCCAAGTCTGACTGTGAGACAAACTGTAGCTGGAATATACTGGAAAAAGTAGGGAAGAAATGTAAAGATATGAAATTTCTAAATATATGATGTTTCCAAACCATCTTCAGGACAAGAAAATATAAATCTGCATACCTTGAACTTGTACTGACAAGGAAGGCTGTATTTGCCTCTGTTTTACTAAAAGTCAGCTAAAGCAATTTTGATTAACAAAGGCTGTGAAGTGTCACAGAGTTAATGGCATCCTGAGAGGCAGGGCATATCAGTTAGATTTAACTCCTCTGTAGAAAGTAGTTCATAAATAAAATCTCAAGATCTCCTGACAGAACATTTTCTGAGAAATGTGAAATTATAGGTGTATGCTTGACAGTAAAATTTATACTAGAAGCAGTAAAAAGAACTTTATTAACATAAACAAGTCAAGTATCCTAATCCCTTTCAGAACTCCTAAGCTTCTCAACAAGATGAACTCCGGACAAGAAAGTTATCTTGCATATAATTTAGCCTTAGGAGAGACCCTTGTCAGCATCTTTTTGAACAATACCTTCTCTCAAAGGACATTAGAAGGGTTTGTACAACTTCTCCTGGTGTAATGCAGTTATTGCAAAGGCTGAATTTCATTGCAGTTTTGGATGAAAAAGACAATGGAAATATGTATGAAAAGGTTTAATTTTTTTAGGCTGACACAGATCCTCAAATATTTATTACATTTCATGAAATTTCAAGGGCATTAAATGAAGGCAGCTATACTGGCTCCTGTGTCAGGTTACTGTCTGACACCCAAGTAACAGAGAAAGACCACTTCTTCTTGGCTTTGCCACCACACATTGTACGCCTGGTGAAAGCTGTCAATAACTGTTGGGTTTTTTTTTTCCTTCCTAAATGCTCACAGGCGACTTCAAACAGTCCTGGTAGTACAGAATCAATACCTTAGTGCCAGCAGCTGTGGCAAAACTGTTATCATTATTGTGTTTACCCTTGATCAGATTACACTTTTTCCTTCCAAAGCTACTAAAAATTCCAGCAAGCACACACAGCATCTCCTTGGCAAGTTCTTTCTTCCTTCTACAGATATCAAACGTTTAATTTTTTTCCCCTCATAGGATGGTGCTATGGCTAAGAAATAAATTGAGGTAAAAACAGGCAATGAGAGAAAAGATTGCCCAGTCTTTAATTAAATGACGTCAGAACACTGTTTCAAAACACTAGTGATTATTGAATTGGCACCCTGACCTGCTAAAACCAGGAAAAAATAAGCCAGTAGGAGAAATGTACCATGAAAAACTTCGAGTTTACTATGACAGTAAACCCTTCCCATGATTTTCTCTTCTCAGACAAAGCACATACACGCAAGCTTGCGCTCAGATTGCCAAAGACAGAACCATAAAAAGATGTGACTTTATATAGACACATTTAGCCTACCCTTTAATTAATCAACTGAATGCCTCAGTTTTACTTCAACTCATTCAGCATTTCTGGCTTTGTTGTGTCATTAAATATGACATTTCCACATTTGGAAAAAAATGTCAAGCTATAATGATACACCTACTGCAGTGTACTGCCTCTACTAAACAGAAATCATGATTGACTGACAGCTTGAGCCTCAGAAGGAATAATTTTCAGTAAATAGGAAATACATAACTTTCATTAGTGGCTTTAAAATATTTAGAAAAAAAGTGAAGCGAAACAATTTCTTTCTATTTTCTTTCTGTTTCATGAATCATTAATCCTTTCTCTGTTACTTGGTGTATGCTTTTTAATTTTTTTTTTTAGTTTTTAACCTTATATCTCACCCTATGGTCACCACAGACATCATGCTAAAGCAACTCATTTACCACAGTTTGGCACAAGTTATAGAGCTGTGTCACTTACTGGGCAAAGTTACATGTATTAATCATGCATCTGTTCTAAAAGATCTATTCATATTACTGCTTTTGAGTGCATAGAATCGATGGGAAGGTGGAAAGCATGACAAGTAAAGAAATTTTAGAAAAGAACAGAGTTTATTACAGTAACTGCTCACAGTTCACAGCCATTACAACTCTTGCTGTAGGACTTTTATTCCTGGTACGTTTGGGGTTCTTTTATTATTATTTTTTAATAACTAGGAGGAAAGAAAACCCTGAGGTAAATACCAGTGAAAGTAATGATTCAAATGGTTGATCAAGATCTGTGCCTAGATTTTTCAGGGTCAGGTAACTTCATTTAGACAGCTAAAACCCTGGTCAAGCTGAGGAACAAGCTATTCCTCAGAAATTTGCACCCTTAAATACGAGTGCTGGTATTCCTTTGATAATAATGTAGGGCTAGAATTAGAGGCCAAGTTCTCTGCTAGTAAAAAAGCCCCATGAAAGAGAAGAAATAATGCCAACATAGAACTTTCTTTGTTCAACAACAGAATTTGTACAAAACTGTTTTAGATTGTCAGTCTCTTAAGAAGAGACGGCTAGGAAATGACTGTTTACTAAAATTGCAATAGAAAGGTCTTTTCTACCATTTTAATATCATCATGATTTTTGAAAACAGGGGTCATATGTATAAACCATTTATAAAGGGCTGAATTTTTAAAAATATTTTGTCAATAATTTTTGTCAATATTTGAAAGACTAAACATTTTAAAATTATATCTTACATTTTCAAAGAAAAAGTAATTTTGATATCATAATAACATACATTGCTTAGAAAATGGTATTCAATATCAAGGAAGGTTTTTTTTCCTTTCATTTTTACTTCGGAAATCTGTGAAAGAACAATTCTTTCACAGAGAGGTTTCTGTTTTGATGAACTGATGAATTTTTTAAAACCTGTTTCACTGAAAAATTCCTCATCAGCCCTACTGCTGACACTGCTGCTAATGTCTAAATTCAGTTGCTTACGCAAAGCTTCCTGCTGTGATCCTGTGCAGGGAGCACAAGTTGCTCCACCAGGCAGTCGTGCCTCAGTGAGGTGCTGGAGTGTGGAGTGATGGCCTTTTCTCCTCCCTCTGCTCTTTGTCCTTTGGGGCTATGCAGAGCTGTTAGGAGTATCTAAATCATAACCACACTTGTGTGGACTTTTTCACCTATTACAGAGTCCTGCCTGTCACTACTGAGCAGATCAAGTGACGTATTTTGGCACATGCTCCAAGACTTCTTAGCAGTGTCACTGAAGAAACATAATATTGCCAAGCAATAACTCTTCACAGGCAGCCAAGAGCCATCACTTACAGGACTGTTCTTATTTACAGTACTGCTGAGTTTATGTCAGGTGTAACTAAGCTCCACCAGGAGTTCAGCTTGAGCATTAATTTATCTCTGTGCCTTTTTTTCTTTCATACTCAATGTGCATCCATGTTTGCATTCCCTGTTTCTACTCAACACCGTGGGCCATTCTGCACCACTTCATGAAAAATAGATTGAGTTGTCCCCAGTAATCTCAGTAGATAACTCCCCATAAAGATACAAATAGAAGAAACTTCTATTCAGAAAGAAGGCAGGGAGTATCCAAGATGTAAGTTTGCTCTGCAATTTACTAGCAAAATTAATATTAGTAAAATTAACCAAATTTTACAGAGTCGTCTGGCTAAGATATCAACCTCCTAAATTTTGGGAAAACTGCATTGAAAGAGGCCAGTCTATTAATCTTTTCCATATACCAGCTGATAAACTATCTTTCTACCCGTGTAGAGGGATTTCCGTGCTAGTATACACTCAACTACGATAAATACAACATTTATCATAATATCGGAGAGTAATTCCAGTGGCTGTGGACATGAAGAAATCTATTCTGTTGAAAGGAGAAATTGTCAGTGCAGTATGAAAGGAGTTCAGGAAGAAAATGTATGTCATTGTAAACACTGCTTTCTGTGAGATTAGGTATTGTGTGATCTCCTTCAGACATGTGAAAAAACAGGAATAAATGCAACAATTATAATCTACTGAATAACATATCTCTCCTAAAAGTTTTGAATAAAGCATCCAGTCCTTAGAAATTCTGATAACAATATTTTTCTTTTCCATTATATATATTTTTAAATTAAGTATCATAGACAAACATTGTTTAGATAGAAACCTAATGTTATTTCTTTGAATTACCTGAAAGAAAAGTAGAATGTAGGAGGATATAATATAAACCTCAAGTCTTTGGTCTATATGAAACTTTCCCATAGCCCAGCCTAGTCTTTCTAAAGACTGGGATATCTGGTATGTGTTATGCTCCTGGATTCTAAACAAAAATATATGTAATCATTTTATAAAGGAATTATTTAACAGCAATCTAATTGTCACCTCTAACATACCATTATATTATCTAGGAAGTAGTCCTAAACTGGTAAAGGCACTATTTAAGAAGTCTACTTCTTTTAAAGATACCACACAACTCTGAACAGTAAAAAGGCAGTCATTGACCAGTAGGATTAGCAATGCAACTTTTGAGATAATTTATAGATTAGTTAAGAAAAGCTTTTGTTGAACTTGGGATAGTGAAACAAACAGTAACTTTTTACATTTCACAAAGTGTATGTGACATATACCAATTATCTCCCTTCTGCTGGTACTGAAAAATGAAGCAGAGGCTGAGTTCATCCTCAGCTCTTAAATACACTGTAATTATTCTAACTGCTTGTGCATATATTTTTATTTCAGTTTTTCAGTGACAAAACAGGGTCGTAATAGAGATAAAATCACACTATTTCTTTTGTTGATTGGACCAAGATCCACATCACTATGTGCAGAGCGTTTGTGGTTTGTCTTCTGGTTTGTCTTCCAGCACTACTACCAACCACAAATCCTAGCTACTTTTGCAGAAGGCAATGTTGAATGACCCTGCAGTTACTGTGTGAATACATGGGTAGGTGGGAATTTTGGAGTGTGACATGGCATGGCCTTCCGATCCAGAAAGCAATTAATTTAGGTCTTTGAGTTAAATAGCAGGGTCAGCTAAGGTTTGAGTTTCAGCTCGAGAGTTCTTCTAGAATTCCCTAAGCCCATTTTCAATGCTACTATGTCCACTTGATGTAGACATCAGCACAGGCTTCTTCTGCCTCTTAAAATTCAATGTAGACATAGCCTCAAAGTCAAGATTAGAAACAGTCGGTTTCCAACTTCTGATTAAGCATCTAGAACTGTATCTGTCTAAAAAAAGAACACTTATTGTTCGAAATCTAAGCCTAGTGTGGAAAGGCTTCACTATCTTGCCACTGAAGTCAGTGGGAAAAATTAAACAGGTTTCTCCACGTGATCAGACTTAAAGAGGTTCATTGTTGTTGCAGCATCTTGAAGTTGAAGAAATGAAATATAATCTTAATTTTTACTTAACACACACACTGAGGAAAAACAGTGGTAAGTGAGATTATTTTTTAAAATATCCTTTATCTCAGAAACTTGGCAGTTTTTTCTTTATGTTTTAAAATACAAGCCATTTATGTTTAAAAATAAATACAATCAATTTTCTGAATGAACTTATTTGGCCCTCATGTTCTCCCATCTAAACTTTTCAAATTATTTTGTTCATTTTTTGGACCTGCTATCTTGCAATTGTCCATAATACGTCTTTTAAAAATAGAGAAATGCCATAAGCATGTTGAAGAACCCAAGACTATTGATAACCCTTCTTCAACCATTGTTATCTCTGTCCTTCCTTTTGGGAGGAAGTGTCTATTCACTCTCAGTGTTCCCTAGACTATCATTAATGACCTTCTATGGAGAAACTGCAATTTCTGGCTCCCTCTGATGGTCCACTTTGGAATGATATACTCATAACTACCCATTCAGATACAATATTCCATTTATAATTTTCATAAGTCATTCTTGGATATGAATATCATGGCTCCATTCCTTTACTTCCCTTCTCTTTTTTGAGAGAGTGTTTGTGAGACAATTTTTAACTTTAGTATATGACTCTCCAGCCAGCCACTAGCAGATCTCTAATACTTTATGTTCTTAAAATTGCAAATTAGCATTCTAGAGCTTTCTCTTTCCAGGTTTCCATAGCAACTCTTGTACAGCTTATTCATTAGAAAGAGTTCTGTTTAATTGATCTCCTAATGTATTGCTTAATAGTAACTGTTAAGCAGTCTTTTGTTTCCAGGTCATATTTAGGGTTCACATATTTGCATAAAAGCATTTCATTAGCTGAAACCAATCATTATTAGTAATTTTCTTTTTTTAGTTTAAAATAACTAAACCCTCATTGAGATTTTCTGAATAGCAAATATTTATATCTTGCTGAATGGGTTTTCTCTGTGAGCCTGGGTGCTTTGTTTCTCTGAGCAGCAAGAAAATTACAGAGCTTCAAAATGTTAATCAGAGAAGACAAAAAGAAAGTGGCTTTTTTTCCAATTGAAATGTAAATGCACAGTGACGATAACTATAGGCCACTGGCAGTATTTGATGACAAAGTTGTAATGGATAAATATCCTTTAAAAATCACAGTAATGCACTGCCCAACTTGAAAACATTGGGTTTTTTTCTATTATGCATAATAATAATTTTCTGACATCTTAAGTTATGGAAGCTTAAAATCTCAAAGAAATCCTGTTTTGCAATATGGTAGTGTCTAAAACTCTTCCCACTTAAGTTAGTGAGCTTTGATGAATATTTTTATAGTCAAATATATTAATTCATTTGGTTCTGCATGAGTTGCAAGCTGATTTTCAGCTTGCTGGGGTACATGAATGTCAAACAATTCACCTAGAGTCACATGATGAAGTTTAGTCCTGACAATAGAAAAACTGTGTTCACCAAGAACAATAATTTAAATTCTTTCTGGTTAATAAATGCTATGGAAAACAAAGTGTATAGTTCCAAGCAACTTCTCCTTAAACACCTTAAAAAGAGCTAACCCATCAACTTTCTCAAGCTTGAATGGAGAGTACAAAACTTGCTCTGTATGGGTGGATTCATGTTATACGTACTATGAGTCTGGTTCACAAATTCATGTTAATCAATTACAAATCTGGATATTATAAAATAATTATTTTCATTTCTTTTAATCATCTTTCTGTTTTTTCCTGTGCTTGGAGTTGATGGTTTTCAAGATTTGCTCACAAACATAAGAGCTTTAAGTCTGATTCTTTTACTGTTTTGGTTCTTTTTGAATAACACCTGATATTCTCAAGCACAGAACTTCAAGAAAGACCCATGAAAATAGAAAATATGGAATGATTTCTAATGAATTCCCAAGACTTAGCAGGAATTACATGTTTCTAAAACCAGTTCCATTCAGATCTCAAAACTTTCATAAGCAGCTGCTCCTCTGAGTAGTCCAAAGTAATATGCATAGCTTGAACAAAAACCACAATGTTAGGAAAAGAATTGAGAGGGTCTATAGTGAAAAAGAAGGGAAAGGTATTGTGTTTAACCTTTTATTTCCTAATAAAATACTTGTTAAAATTGCTGTTGTTATTGCTAATATTTAGATATTATGGTGAAGGTATCCGGAAAGAGAAATAAATGCCATTAATATTTAGGATAAATCACAGGCCAAACTTAGTTCACCAACTCAAAGCATCTAGTTGTTGTCTATAATGAAAGAACACGTATGAGTACTTCTTGTCCACTGATAATTTTAAAATAGGTAAGAAGCATCTCTAAAGGAAAAGTTACTTGATACCAGCTTTTCAGGAGTTCCAAATATCTGGTTCTATTTTCCATCCTTTTTCTGCCTTTTAGTAAAATGTTACTATGGAGAAAAGCTGTGTCAAAAATCTTCCTAAGAAGCTTGTTTATTGGTACAGACATAAGACAGAATAAGTGTGAACTGATACCATTTTGTGCATATATGAAAATAATTTTAGTAAATAGTGTTATGGTTTCACATGGTATGTTTGCATGAATAAGAGTTAAATTTCTGTCAATAAAACATGGTTTTTTATTGTTTTGCATATTCACTGATGCTTGCTGAAAACTGAGGAGCTTTAAAGTCATCAGGGGCATCATATGCTACAGACTCAGGATCATTACAGTGAATTTTTTAGACTGTTATAGACAAGGAAGAACATTTGTAACATTGTAACAATTTAAATATTTTGAATTATATGTTTTAGATGCATGGAAGTTAAAGATTATTATTTTTCTGCTAATCATGAAATCACTTCAAAAAATTTTCCCTACAGGGGCGGTATCAATGATGACAATCTC
>NW_008794581.1:7512581-7542452 GCF_000699145.1 Aptenodytes forsteri | reverse complement strand
TCTTCTCTGAGCAGCAAGAAAATTACAGAGCTTAATGTTAATCAGAGAAGACAAAAAGAAAGTGGCTTTTTTTCCAATTGAAATGTAAATGCACAGTGACGATAACTATAGGCCACTGGCAGAATTTGATGACCAAGTTGTAATGGATAAATATCCTTTAAAAATCACAGTAATGCACTGCCCAACTTGAAAACATTGGGTTTTTTTCTATTATGCATAATAATAATTTTCTGACATCTTAAGTTATGGAAGCTTAAAATCTCAAAGAAATCCTGTTTTGCAATATGGTAGTGTCTAAAACTCTTCCCACTTAAGTTAGTGATAAATATCCTTTAAAAATCACAGTAATGCACTGCCCAACTTGAAAACATTGGGTTTTTTTCTATTATGCATAATAATAATTTTCTGACATCTTAAGTTATGGAAGCTTAAAATCTCAAAGAAATCCTGTTTTGCAATATGGTAGTGTCTAAAACTCTTCCCACTTAAGTTAGTGAGCTTTGATGAATATTTTTATAGTCAAATATATTAATTCATTTGGTTCTGCATGAGTTGCAAGCTGATTTTCAGCTTGCTGGGGTACATGAATGTCAAACAATTCACCTAGAGTCACATGATGAAGTTTAGTCCTGACAATAGAAAAACTGTGTTCAACAAAAACAATAATTTAAATTCTTTCTGGTTAATAAATGCTATGGAAAACAAAGTGTATAGTTCCAAGCAACTTCTCCTTAAACACCTTAAAAAGAGCTAACCCATCAACTTTCTCAAGCTTGAATGGAGAGTACAAAACTTGCTCTGTATGGGTGGATTCATGTTATACGTACTATGAGTCTGGTTCACAAATTCATGTTAATCAATTACAAATCTGGATATTATAAAATAATTATTTTCATTTCTTTTAATCATCTTTCTGTTTTTTCCTGTGCTTGGGGTTGATGGTTTTCAAGATTTGCTCACAAACATAAGAGCTTTAAGTCTGATTCTTTTACTGTTTTGGTTCTTTTTGAATAACACCTGATATTCTCAAGCACAGAACTTCAAGAAAGACCCATGTATGATTCTATGATTCTATGATTTCTAATGAATTCCCAAGACTTAGCAGGAATTACATGTTTCTAAAACCAGTTCCATTCAGATCTCAAAACTTTCATAAGCAGCTGCTCCTCTGAGTAGTCCAAAGTAATATGCATAGCTTGAACAAAAACCACAATGTTAGGAAAAGAATTGAGAGGGTCTATAGTGAAAAAGAAGGGAAAGGTATTGTGTTTAACCTTTTATTTCCTAATAAAATACTTGTTAAAATTGCTGTTGTTATTGCTAATATTTAGATATTATGGTGAAGGTATCCGGAAAGAGAAATAAATGCCATTAATATTTAGGATAAATCACAGGCCAAACTTAGTTCACCAACTCAAAGCATCTAGTTGTTGTCTATAATGAAAGAACACGTATGAGTACTTCTTGTCCACTGATAATTTTAAAATAGGTAAGAAGCATCTCTAAAGGAAAAGTTACTTGATACCAGCTTTTCAGGAGTTCCAAATATCTGGTTCTATTTTCCATCCTTTTTCTGCCTTTTAGTAAAATGTTACTATGGAGAAAAGCTGTGTCAAAAATCTTCCTAAGAAGCTTGTTTATTGGTACAGACATAAGACAGAATAAGTGTGAACTGATACCATTTTGTGCATATATGAAAATAATTTTAGTAAATAGTGTTATGGTTTCACATGGTATGTTTGCATGAATAAGAGTTAAATTTCTGTCAATAAAACATGGTTTTTTATTGTTTTGCATATTCACTGATGCTTGCTGAAAACTGAGGAGCTTTAAAGTCATCAGGGGCATCATATGCTACAGACTCAGGATCATTACAGTGAATTTTTTAGACTGTTATAGACAAGGAAGAACATTTGTAACATTGTAACAATTTAAATATTTTGAATTATATGTTTTAGATGCATGGAAGTTAAAGATTATTATTTTTCTGCTAATCATAATCACTTCAATTATTATTTTTCTGCTAATCATGAAATCACTTCAAAAAATTTTCCCTACAGGGGTGGTATCAATGATGACAATCTCACCAAAAATTATTTTTCATTTATATTTTAAACTACTTTCCTTCTCTGCCTTTGATATTTTTTCCTTGCTGTTTGAAAGACTTTTAGTGACAAAATAATAACTTTATAGACTTCAGTGATGCCCAGTTGTTCTTAGTTTTAGATATCTGCCTTGCGAAACCAGCCTTAGCAGTAATATACCAGCTACTACAGGACAATCAAACATATTGAACAAAACCAGTAGTTTAGGGGCAGTTATACTTGCTTAATCATGTTGTTTTCCCCTACAAAGAGGGAGAGACATAAGAAAGAAATGAAGCACAAAGGAGCCAAAGATACAGGCTTTCTTAATGCCTTTCTCCAAATAACACTCTTGAATTACGGATGTGTGTGTGCTCTAAGAAGCCTCAGTAATTTCAAGTCTTGGCAACTATCTGTTGCCTACAGCAAGAAGAAAATAATCTATGGTCTCAGGTGCTATTCTTTTCTAGGAATTTATTTGCTCTGTGAAGTTCAGCAAACTACTTCCATTTTGGTTTTGAAACAAAGAGTGTGTAAGAGAGGGACACATTGATGGCATGCATTTACTTGGCCATGTCTACTTGTGCAAGTACAGACTGAGAATATTTTGCATAGGACTGCTCTTCCTACACAAGTCTCAGCAGCAGAAGAACATGGAAGCTAGTACAAAGATCCAACCTGGCCACCTTTAAAAGCCCTCATTTTGGAGGCCATGTAGTTGGCACTGTGGTAAAGCTAATTTGTCCTGCTGATTGATGAGGCTGAACAGCTTGAGCGCAATACTGCACAATGCATCACAGTGTATCTCAGACTGAATGTTACTTGTGTCTGGCCTTTTTAGTTCTCCCTGAATTATTTTCCTACATGTAGGCTCCTGAGTCTATGTCTCAGGTATAGTACCCTCTACATAATTATCTTCCATTCTCACTTCACAAAAAATGTGACCCCATTGAACTCCATTGACTATACTAACCAGGGCTCCCTGACTGTAACAGGAGATGAGGCAACTGGCTCACATGTAATCTTATACATAAGAACAACTAAACGCCGATGAGAGGTGAGTCCCACAGGCTATGAATCTCTAGAACAAGAGTTTCAAAGAGAATAAAAAGTCTTATCTGTAATGGGTAGCTGCTCAATACTTCCAATGAAGCTACCTAGAACTTGATTTTCAGGTAATGAATCTCCATCATCCTTTTTTGCACCCAGACAGTTGTTTATACTTTGAACATTTTTTCTTTTATTCTATTATTATTTTTCATTACATGTAAATACTTAGTGGGTACATATTGTGCTAGTAATTTCTGCAGTCATTATGCTACTTGACTCTTTAAGGCCTTGAAATACGGGACTCAATAAATAAAGCAACTGAAACTGTGAAATCCATCAAAGTAGAGGACATTCTGAAATGAAGAGTCTACATCCTCTCCTTCTTCCTCCTGTGAGTGATACTCTCTCAGCTTACTACACCCTCTGCTGTTTTTTCCTCCTTTTATTTCCAGGAGCTACTCCTAGCATTGAACCTTCTTTCTGTTAGACAGCACTAAGGCTACTGCTCTAATAAGACTTTCTATTACACATCTAGATTGATCAAACACTCAGGGTTGCACTGTCTTGGGTGCCAGTTTGATAACAATATTTGTCTTCCTTCCTCTTTCCTCTTTCAACAGGTCAAAGATTATTATTTCTTCATGAAAAGGACAGATAAAACCACCTCAGACAGCTTCCACTAGGAGCACAATACTCTATTTCTAAGCATTCACAAGGTGGGAATACCATGTATATATTTTGGAGAATATTCACTCTGTTTAGGCAACTTTGACATCCTACAATAGAGTGATTGGTGCATCTTCAGTGAGAAGCTTCAAAAGAGATACATTCAGCGGAAGAAAAAGAGAGAGATTTTAGTTGCATGCCTAAAACTAGAGAATATCTGGCAACATGTGTTAGAGTAACATTTGCTCTAAATTTGGCCAGACATCAGTTCAAACATTTTTGCTACTGTCTACTCCTTTTTGGCACAAAAAAGATAGGTGAAAAACATGAAAGAACATCATGGAAACTGCAGCTTTTTTTAATGTTGCTGTTTTATAAAAAAAGTGATATTTATCAGCTGTGGTTATTTTCCAGAATGTCTTTCTAATTATTACCTTAATTGCATTGCTGGCAGAGTATGCATTTTTTATTAATCAATAAGACAATGATCCTTATAATGAGATTATACAAACAGCAACTAATCATTATCTCATCAACAATCTCTAAATCTGTTTCCCATTATTAAAATCCACAATACTCTGTAGGTTCCTCAACAACAATATTTTACAACTGCAGTGTATGTCACAGCATAGGTGTTTTCATTGTTGACTGTAGTTTAATTTCCTTGCTAGCTATATCATTCTGAGCTGAACTTAGTATGTAAGATGTAATGAGTCAGTAGCAGCAACATCCACCATTCCTGTTGACTGGGTTTTCCCACAGAAGCTATAGATGTTTAAAGCTATATGTATGTCCTCATACACCACCGCTCCTAAGCTGGGGATGAAAGGGAGAAAGGTGGCTGGTGTTTTCTACTTAATTGTGCAGCTAAACTGGTGCAACACAGTGCAGGTGCCCTTAACTAACACCTAATATGTGGAGGACCTTCCAGAAGGTCAAGCAGTGCATGCCCGTGCAGCAGCAGCCAACCTAGCAGGGCCTGTGGGATTTAAGCCAACCAGAACTGGGTATTCTCCACCCAGTCCTGTAAGTACTGGGGCTTCTGGATGTGTGAGGGTTGCTGGAGTGTGTGAGGGCTAATGGTGGGTGGGGAAGCCTTGTAGCCTGCATGCTACCAGCTGGGGCTGCCATGATGGCACCCAACCTTCACTCCTTGGCTGTGCTGTGTCTCCCATGGAGCAGGAAGGTTGTGTGGCTCATTAACATCAAATATACTTGTAACTAGGAGTGCTTTGGTATTTGAGCTCATTTAGTCACACACCATCATTTTCACCTCAAACTGTGACAGCCTCCCAGCTGAAGTGTGGTGAGAAAACAATCTTCTTTTCAAATACCAAAGAGATTCAATGTGGCAGATACTCATCTAAGGGCAATACACATTAAGGGCATATCTTTTTCTTTTACCTCCACTCTTCCCATACTTCAGCAAACTAACTTAACATCCCAGGAAAACATGTTTCTGACATTCCTGTAAAGGTAATCAAAGGGAGAAGCATCCGCTTGGGGCAGGAAGGTGGCTTCCTGCCTGAGGTGAGTACCTGTTTGAGAAGCTGGCAGTGTGGCCACCTTCTAGGTAGAGTCATAGGAAAAGCAAACCAGTGGGGTGTAAGTGCATTGCTGTTTACATTGGACAGTTCTTGCACTCCTACACTTTTCATTATGTTTTGCCATGAAACTCATTCCTTGGAAACCAAAGCTTAAAGTTAACAGGTAGAAGGTTTAAAAGGATGCAGCTCTAAATCATTAAAGCTTTAAGTGACGGCATTCAAATGGGCATTCAAAATGTAAACCTATGATGTAAATGAGCTTAATAACACAGATATTTCTAAGAAATAAAAAAATCACATAAAAAATGGTGAGCAAATGCTGTGTATTCCAGTCCACCATATTAAATTAACTAACAGGTTTTTTCCACCTTTTTTTGTCTTTTCTTAAAATAAGAAAAGAAGCTTAGAGAAAGAATTAAGTCACAGCAATAGTATTTGAAATTCTGTGATTATACTATGATCACAGCATAATTATCTAACTTAGATATAACAGCGGTGCTCCCAAATATTACACAGAAGTAAAAAACCCGTGCTGCAAGTCTGCAGCTACCCCCTGTTTTTCCTCTAGGCAAACCAGTTCATGCCAGAAATGAATTAATGTAACCAGGTCTCCTATCATTCCTTAAATAGCATCACTGTCACCTCTCAAAAGCCCAAATAAATTTAGAAAGAAAGAAAAACTGACTTATCTGCTTCCAGGTTCTCATGGGTTTTCATTCTTTGCTCACAACTTCCAATTTACCAGCTTTAGACATTTTTTTAAAAATCCGAGATAAATTCTCAATTGATCTTCTGTCTTCTTGTCTTAGCCCAACAACAAAAAAGTGCTTTGTCCTCTTTCCTCACTCCTACAATCCCTGTTGGAAAAAACCCTCTTCTGTGATCAGTTTACTTATGGTTACCCAAGATCAGAACTATAAAAGTCTCCTCTTACACCTTCCCAGGGTTTCTGTCTTCTTCATAGCCAATTAACGGTTTATTGTTTTTATCTATGCAAAACTCTGTTCATTTGGGATCTTTTCCTGATTTATTGTTCATGGTCCATACATTTCATTGAGGTAAACGACCAAGATAATTGCTGGACTGCTCAATGTGAAGAGAATCTAGTGTCTTCTTCCGCTCCCGTGGAATCAGTACTGACCTTGTGTCGTGAGCCTGACTGCAAGTCCACTGTGCATCAAGGAGTTAGTGATTCATGTAACAGTCACCCCGAGCAGGCACAGGTCCAGGCCTTCAGACTGGTGCTGTGCTGCACTAACCCCTTGGCTGCAGAATAATCTCAGCCAGCTCATTGTACCGGAGGACTTTGGGCAGCTTCCCCTCCATGCCAGCAATTACACCACCTGCATAGCCTTGCCTTTATCTAACAGCGCAGCAAGAAGTTCTCATGTGAACATTATTTTTATTTGACTGTAGCCATGATAAGTAGAGCTGTTTCCTTGTAAGAAAATCATATAACAGCTTGAAAGACCAAAAGGGGACAATCTCTGCTATGGATGAGGTCTGCATGGTGTGCTGCATGTGGGTGGGAGTCCTGTTTGATGCGATACCACCCAGGGCTCCCACCATTTAAAGGGATGTAAGGTTATCTGTGTTATTCTCTTATAGTGTTAGCTCTAACAAATAGCATTTTAAATATCACCTGACAGACTCTTAGGTGCCCTTCTTACTAGGATCATAATGGATTGGCACCTCCTGGTGCAAAACATCTTGCATGCAAAGTAAAGAAATGAGAAATAAAATAATTCTAATTGGCTTTTAAAAATAATTGTGTCAGAAAAGACTTGAATCCTTGGAGTTCAGAAAAGTTTATCTGTCTATCACAGAGAAAACCTGTCCCTTCAGTTGTATTAAGACACCCGAAAGGTATAATGTCTTGAATAAATAACTGAATTACCTAAATATTAGCAGAAAAAATGATAGCACCTCTAGAAATAGACCATTTTAAACTAAAACCCCTCATGTTTCAGTATTTCTCATAGATAAGATCTATGATTCAGTCCAGGCGGAATACAGCTGTGATCAGATTTGGTGATTAAATGAAAAATCTTTGTCTCTGTAAAGTTGGAAAAGATCCACCCATTGGTTTTCATGAACTGATAACGAATGACAAAGCAATGACAGAAACCAGTCCCTGCAAAAATACAGTGGTAACATAAGTCATTGAGGTCACTGGACCAACTTAAAAAGAGGTTAAAAATCATATACAGAATAAAGATAGAAGAAAACATGGAAATGCACCTCCTTACACCAAAATCATATGCTGGTGGCAATTTTGGTTGATTTAAAATAAAGTTGTAGCTGCAATAAGTGGTATCTCACAAGCAGAGAGAGATATTTGATTTCTGTCATTACCATTTGGAACACCACTCCTCTAAACATATACTTTTTGAATTAAAAGTGTCAATCCATTAGAAAGCTAATGCACTGACACTATTCATCGAAAGGAAAGAAAAATAAGAAGTGGCATTAAAATAAGCATATGTTTTTGCAAGTGCAAATGGGTTTGGAACTAGAAGATAGCTATTCAATGTGTAAATAGTGCCAAAAGGCTCCATTAATGGGTAGGTACTATAACATCTTTGAAAGAGATTTCTGCTTTGATAATTTGTTTCCACTATAAATAATTTAACTGAATTTTCTGAGATTGGACCCTGGTCAGCTCCAGGTGAGAGCATTTCCAGGTGAAAACCTTTCCTTTTCTTTAGTGATGAATTTCTGGCCAGTGAGGTCATGTCATCAGCTTAACTCGACAAAGTCCATGTACTGGGCATCTAAAGAAAGATGAGGGTCCTGTCAGGAAGACATAAACAAAACCTGAAGCTATTTCAAAGCCAGGGGAAGTCTGATATGGTACTGAGGAAAGACAGAGAAATTGGTATAATAATTCAGGATTAGGTAGGATGAGACCTTTCTTTCCTAGCAAAACTAACAATCTTTCCAGTGTGGTTAGAATAAATTCTTTTATTTCAAGCTTCAACCTATAGACACTGTGTTTGCCTCCAGAAGCCCATCAACTAAATACATTTGATGTGATTGTAGGAACACAGATTGATGGTGGCAAGCCATGCATATAATTTTATATAAATAAACATTAACAGTATAACTACCAAGTGTTTACAGATTGCCAAATGTATCCCGGATGATGTCATTCATATGAACTGTTCTCTCTCTCCCTTTTTCTAAAGGTTATATCAAGTTTTGTTAACATTTTTTCTCCAAAAAAGTTCATGGACTTGTTTTATGTTGGTCTACTAAAACTAATTCCTCCTTAATAAAAATAGTAAAAATGAGAAAACAGGTTCAATAAATTAAATATTTGTCTAAAAATAACATAGAAAATACTACAAAATTAATGAACAGCAAAAACAAAAGCAAAGTACAATATAGAATTACAATTGATAACATGCTGCTTTGATTATTTACATATATTGGTTACATATTTTATATGGTACAAATGCTGAGATTTCTACTTAATTTTAATATCTGTGTTTTTATTACATATTGTGAATGATCTTTGAATAAAGTTGTCACCTACTTTTGGGAAAAGAAAAGTTCTGAAAAGGTACGGATTTGTACTTAGACAATTCTTGAAGGAAAAAGAAAGGTCCTGAAAAATCCCGTGAATTGCTTGCTCAGATTATCTGTTATAAACATAATTCCTGATGTTGTTTTTTGAAATTTGATCACCATCTTCTAATTATTTTATATTCTTAATGTAGAAGCACTTAGTAGTCAAACATATTGAGAGGCACATTGGAAAAACCTTGGGCTCATTCCATGAATGGAGATATTTGAGGAGGTGACATACTCAATACAAAAATACAAACAACAATACATAAATTATAAAACAATATAAAAATAATTCACAGTGTAGAGATATTTGCATTCACAGCTTTAGAGTGGTCTTCCAAAGAACATTTTTGTCAATATCCCTATTTAATTCCAAAAAAGATCATATGACACATCTCTTAAAAATATTTAGAAAAAGGCATTTTTAAATTCATAGGACTTTCAGAGATGTATTCAAATAACATGAGATTTAATTTACAACACTGTTCCTATGTGAATGCAGAGTAAATCTTTAATGAAAAGTTGTATATCATTATGACTCAGGGCAGAATTTAGCACTTGAGTATGCTCTCTCACACACAATTTCCTTAAAAAAAAAAAAAAAATGTAATTCCTTTCTACCTGCAGTGTATTCTGATGACACCTCATATGGAAAAATATATTCTCATCAGCCATCTGTCTTCTTACACTGTTAGGTTAAAACATTTTAATGTTAACACAGGTATCTACATAATGATGAAATAGTTAAAGTGAAAAGTTTTAACCTCCTTCTCTGCCCCTTCATAATTTATGCTATTGTTCAAAAAATACAAATATTTTTCATGGATTAATGTGTTTAAGAAATAGATTGTTTGTGTAGAAAGTGCTCGAGTGATATGACCTGATAAAAAGGCTTAAAAATGTCTAGTCCTGTAGCAATTTATTCACATTACTCCATAAGGTGGACTAAGAGAAGAAAAGAATAGTATAAAAGTGGGCAAGACTTACGTGACAGATAGGATGACTGTGTCATTAAACATTAAAATGTTAATAGGAACAGCAATCAAGAGAGTGCAAATTTCTATACCACAGGCTGAATTCAGCCGCCATCCAAATACACATCTGAAATAATTCAGACATTTGGCAGGAACAAATTCACATTGCTATTTTTTTATTTAAAAAAAAAAAAGATTGGGGCTAGATTCAAGCATACATTATATAGCCACGTAAAGAAACAAGCAGATATACCTTAACTTAAGAACAGTTTCCCTGAGTCCACCACAGGTCATGACCCATGGAGAATGATGAAGAAACAAAAATAAGAACAGGGAAAACAAAGAACAAAAATTTTCTTTCTATGAAAAACTGAAATTCATTACCATCCCAGCTTCTTCTAGCACAGGTTAAATTTCTGTCATCATATTTATCAACTTTTCATGAACCATTCTTCCATTTCTTTGTCTAATTACTTTTTAAGCCCATTTATAAAAAGTTCTGGCATGCGATGCAATTTATGTCAATATGTTCTGTGATACAATATTTGAGTTTTTTTTTTTATTTTAGACCTGTTTGCCTGGCAATTTCAATAGGTGTCCCTGTTTTCCTGTTATGGAAAATAGAAGTTAATTATTCTCTGTTCACCTTCCTTGATTCTATAGATCTCTCTCCTGTTGTCTCTCAAGCCTATATTTTCCCAGTTTGAAGAGTTTTATGTTTAACCTCTCCACATCTAGAAGCCACCACACATCTGTGGTGATCCAGTCATCCTTCTTTGGAATATTTTCTAGATTTATCATGTTATTTTGAGATTGTGAGACAAGAACTGCATGAAATTGTCAATCCATTGAGCAAATTGATTACTTTTGTTTCATAATCAGACTTCAAAGAAGTCCAGTAAGTTTGCAAAACTTTTTTTTTCCACAAAAGCTTTCTTTTCCCCTTGCTGTAATAGTCACTACAGAATCCCCATTTACCATTATAGAATTTCTCTATGCATTTACTCACCAATTCCTGCTAATGTGACCTGTATAGAATTCAGAATTTCTAGTCTGTGTATCTTTAACCCTGCCTTAAGTCCTTTTTGAAAATGTGTACCATAGTGGATACCTATCTCTTTGACCTTAGGCAATGCTAATAAATATTTTGTACTCCATAGTCAGTACTTTATAAAACTCATAGACGAGTATTTGTCATTATTCATTCCATGGCTTTGTTCTCAAGCTGACACTTCAGCTTCTGACAGTTAGATTCATAAGACTCCTTAAGAAGGAACTTCCTTAAACTATTTAGTAGTGAATACATTTAGATTCTTTTGAAAGATTTTTCTGTATGCACGTCCACCCACATACTCATCACCCTTGTTGGGCTGTGTGCCCCATGCAAGACACAAAACAGAATAGAGTTTTGGAATGTGTTATAAATATCCTCATGTTCAGATGACATAATTAATAAGAGTCCTGACGGGAAGGCAAAAAAATCGCGTTCACAGAAGAATTTTGTAATAGTGAGAAGGGAGAAGGGGTAGGAAGTTAGTAATGAAAAGGAAAACAGAAAAAGATTTTTTTCCTCCTTTTCAACAGCAAAATCTATGCAGTGAAGAAAGCTGGTAAAATGTTACTTTTCCGCATGCTTGATATTAATGCAAAATATTTCTGTTAGCAGTGTTGAGAACCATTCAACCTTATGTAAAAAAAATGCCCACTTAGTTCTGTCAAAGCTGATGTCTATGAAGATTATCTGATACCAATGCTGAGAGTGAGAAAAATGTTTCTAACCAGATAACATAGTAGAAAATAGAACAAAAAAAAAAAGGCTTGAAAACATTTTTTAGAAAACAAATAATGTTATTACATTGGCTTCAATATTCTTCAATCTTTGACAGCTTGAGGTTAATTAAAAAAATTGTCCAGTTGGGTGGATTTTTTGTATCATTTCCATTTTAAATGGCCATGCTAGTAAATTATTTGGTCCAGTGGCACACAGTAAGTCAGCAGCAGAGTTGAATGTAGAATCAACATCTCACAATTTCCTGAATAAATAAAAAAGGCACAAAGTGAATTTATAATAGGAAGAAAAACCTCACTAGCCTACAAATAATCATCTGTATCAAGCTGGTAGAAATGAAGATAGGCATTGACTGTGTGTGCAGTCTAACTATGCTTTTTTGTGTTATTCATGCTGAATAGCACTCCATTCTACTGTGATTTCATTTGTCCATTGCCACTGGTGGGGTATGACACATAGTCATTAGTCAGTCTAAACAGGGCTATCATAATTTGGCCCTAGATATTAAATAATGTACTCTATACATGAAGTAATAACCACCTGCATTTATACACATATTCATGAAATATTCTGTGTATATGTCTAAATACAAAAAGATTGTCTGCCTACCTCTAACGTAAAGCTCATTGTATATATATTTATTAAATGAGAATGCAAACTCTCTCAGTGATATATAAACATCTAAAACCCCAGATGTTCAGCTTAAAGAGAGTAAGTTGTGGCTATAGATCCTGGAAAAATCTCTGGGGGATACTGTAATCTGTTGGGAAACTTGTCATAACCAAGTAGCAAGCTACTTCCTCTCAGTGTTTAGACCTTGGTGGACCTCAGCATCTGAAATGTTGCGAACAGCAATCTGTGATCTCAGCACTAGTCTTTATTAATCTGCATGATGAAGGTAACTCAATTGCTTTACAGGTTCTTTGAATGTTTATAAATTATGACAGGAAGGAAACGTGCCTTTTTGTGTTCTGTCAGTGTACTATGGATCTGCAATAAAGCGTAGCAGTTACTCTTAGTCTCAGTAAAAATACTGATACAGTAAAACTTACAGTCTGTTGACTTATTTCTATGTATTTTAAATAACATACAAAGCTTAACATCACAAAGTTTATTCAAGCAAATGTGTTCTTTTTAAAATAGTGTGATATTTTTTTTTCCTACCTCTTATGTTCTTTTCTATGACCAAGTCAAAGTTAAAGACCTTTATCATTTTAAACACATTAGGCTTGCAATTTGCCTATTTCTGCCTAAACCATTACCTTGGAAGGATGCTCTCAACGTGGCCAACAGGATTCTGTGTAGGGATTTGGGGCATGGCAGTTTCTGGACATGATCCTCAGAAGATAAGAGACAAACTCTCCCTAATTTCAGCAGTGCTGTTTCACCCTACTGCACTGTAGCCCTCTGAGATTAAAGTGGCAGCCCAGGCACTCATCTCCAGCCCAAATCAGCCTTTTCCCTCCCCTCCTTAATCCTATTCAGAATCCTAAACAAGCCAGTTAAGCACTTTCCAGTTCTTTTGCTGACACTTTCAATATCAAGATGAAACTCCGTGCCATCTTAGTTTTCATTTTTGCCTTTATTTTACTGAGCCTATAGTTAACCACCTGGCAAGAGACCTCTGCCATTTGATTAGCTTTCACTTAAAAGACAATTTTTGATGTAGTATCATTGTTCCCAGTGTAACACTAAATAGTATTGATAAAGAGACCATAGGCCATACATGCATGGGTAAATCAAGAGCATCTTCCTAGAGACAGTGGAACTAGAATTACAGAGGCACGACTGTCAAAATATTATGCTATGCATACAATTAATTTCCATGTCCACAGCTTAGTCATCTGGCAAGCCAAATCCTACTGCTTTCACATACAAATTTTTACATTGCTGTGCAATGAGACTGGTTGAAAGAAATGAGGCCTATTCTGTTGTTTTCTTGTTTTTACGCATTTTCTTCTGTCCTTTTGAGTGTGCAGCAACCAGCTAGATTCCTCCTACCAGTTTGTGCTGCACAGCACCATCAGAGATACCTTTTCTTGCAAAAGGTCTAAAGTAGGTGATAACTATGAAATCTCACAGTTTAAAACACAGCAACACACCGACAGCAGTAAAGGGATTCTTTGTCAGGTAAATCTTTTGAACTTCTGCTTCTACTCTCCATCTCTTTCTCTGATTCTTTTAGTTTCACATGCAGCAGCTGGTAACTTTCATTCTACAGCTAAGTTACCAACTATTTAATGATCTTGCAGTCTATCAATTGTGGAGTCATTCCTTCTGCCTGCCGATTTTATTTAATATTCCAGACCTCTCCAGGCTACCCTGTGACTATGGGGCCATAAGAAATCTATCTGCCAACAGGTATAAAACCAAAATACAAGTATATTTTAAAAATCTATAGATGCAATGATTTAAGGGTCAAATTAAATGCCAGTATAGAGAAGCAAATTGACCACCAACTGTACTGGGAACTTCATCTATTTATGATAGGGCTGGGTACTACCGCATGTTTTTTACAGATGTATTTGAAAACAGAAGATATTCTGTCTTGCTTCAATATCTGTGCAACTTCATTGAAATTATAAGTGAGTAAGGAGTTTAACTTAGGAGCAAATTTAGCGATTGTTTATTATTAACAGCTCTGAAATATTAATTGATCATCTTCAGGCTGGGTTAGGTAGGGATATGTATTGTGAGTAGTAGCATCCTTTAATTCACAGGTAAGATGGTGGCACCTCAGTTTTAGCATTTAATGATCTTTTCTAGTTCTAGCCGTCAGTCTAGACCGTTGCAGTCATCTAGGATGAAAGACTCAGTTTTATTAGATTGCATTGGCCATCCCAGGCCAATGACTACAGCTCCAATCCCAGCAGAAAATGTATTTCACTGAGGCCAGGACTGCATGGGAACAAAAAATAAAGTATCTTTCATTTAAAGAGGATGGTTGTGAAACAGGCAGTAGAAAACAGTGAACTAAGGTTCAGCTAACTTTTTGTCCAAGCTGAAAAGTTAATGTTTGTCTAATACTGTTCGCACATGATCGCACCATAACAAACCATCTAGCCATTGCAACAGATGTGAAGGTCTCTTAAACAAATCAAGTTAGGACTGGAAATCTCTGTCACGTATTTTGTTGGTAGCTTTCTGATTTATTTACTAAAAACCATACAACTCTCTTCATCTACATTCTTCTTCTCCAAAAGGTGTTATGTATGTATTTAGTTATTTATTTATTTTAAAAAATGTTTATTTTTTTGAGAAATTGTAGTTACTTAAAGTACAAATTATTGAGAAAGAAGGGAAGGCAATCAGAATTTCAATTCCCTCTGTTTACAGACTGACTCAATATTTTTTCAAAAAGTTCTTTTCCTTTCTCTTTCTTTTATTTTTCAGGGCTTTTGTTTTACCAAGGCAAGGTGATTCATGGTAGCTTTGTGCAGAAAACCTGTAATATAAAAACACATGGGCTAACAAACTTCAGATTTCAGGAGAGAGATTCTTTTTTGGGACTTCTACATACATGACCTTTTAAGTATGTTTAGAGGCCACTATAAGTCTTAATACACTACGTTCATGTGTATGTGACTGAATGTACGTACACAAATATCCAAACAACTAAAGAAATATGCTTGTATGTTTGTCTATGTGTGCATACAAGCACGCACACCCACACCTCTATCTATCTATCTGTCTGTCTGTCTACATATTTCCTACTCGTTCTAACAGATTGAAAGGACTAGTCATAGGGTGTGACTAGTCTAATTCTAATAAAATAATGGCTTGCTGAAAGCCAATGTAAAGTTAGAAACCATGCTGTTGCCTAGAAAAAATACCTGAAGCAGAGTATCCATATCAGAGTTTGGCTCCAATTTCTTCTGTTTTGTTTTGCTACATTACTTAATATTGGACCATCAGGAAACAAAAATTCTACTTAGCACAGTCCTTATTCAGAGAAATTTAATCTCTGCTTTAGCTGTAGATGCTATAATAGGAACGCTGGGATGAACTGTGGTCTTCTGTTCACCTTCTTTCAGTACTTCAGCATTTTAACCTTTCCTGTTCCAAAGTCATTTTCTCAAATGTAACAGATGATTAATGAGAGCAGCTTTTTTCTGTGTTCAACAATCATGTGTTCT
Organism: Aptenodytes forsteri; assembly: GCF_000699145.1. Lineage (NCBI taxonomy): Eukaryota > Metazoa > Chordata > Aves > Sphenisciformes > Spheniscidae > Aptenodytes > Aptenodytes forsteri. The sequence continues at coordinate 7,526,633 of NW_008794581.1, read as the reverse complement.
TCTTGCCCATCTGTCCTTGCATAATTATAGTTGTGCTGTTCATGCCAATATTTAGGGCTGTGTCAGCACTTCCATTACAAACCCCAATTTTCAGGAGTTTGTAATAAGGCTGGTGCACTTGGCATTTGGCCGAAATTGAAGAGAGCTGGAAATCAAACTGGTCAGGGCACTGAATCCAAAACATGAGCAGTGATTTGTTTTGGGCTAGGCTCCATATTTGGCAAGAAAGAGTGGCTGACAGCAAGCACAAGTGAAGTAAAAGAGATCCAAGTGTCTGATAGTACAGCTGAGCTTTACATAATGTCAGAGAACAGTTCAAGAGCAGGTCCAGCTAAGTAAGAAAGTCTTTCATAAGGCAGCCAAATAATGTTCCTTTTTTGGAAGGAGGCCAGTGTGGAGAAAATAAAAAGAGGAAGGACCCACAACAGGGCTGGGCTTGTAGCTCTCTCAATGCCAATTCATTTATTCATGAAGAAATCCCTAACACAGAGCAACGAATACCTATGTACGGTTCTGCAAAGGAGGACAAATTAGTAGGGTATTTAAAGAAAAATTAGTCCATTTTCAAAAGTGACTGGTGATTCTGGGAGCAGAGTCTTATAGAGTGGATTCAGCTTGATTTTTTTTTTGCTGTGTTGAGAACTTTCTAAGATCCTTTGTACAGCTACAGTTTGCCACTCAAACAGCACTTTGACTCTAATAACTGGAATCCAAATAACCCCAAGACACAAAGACCAGTCCTGATTATCCAGGATAACAAAGAGTGGGGTAATCCAAGTAAAGAAAAGATACAGATAATGCAAAACATATGTAAATTATGTTGTAAAAACATAATGTATTTAGTATTTTTTACCGTCAGAGAAAGAAGTTATGACATAGAGGCAGAGACAAGGTAGAGACAAAGGAAAAAAGATGGGATCATTATTAAAGTAGAATCATCTACAAGCTGAATAAACTCCTCTTGGGTAATGAAGAAGTAACTTCATAATAAACACAAATAAAAGAATTTCTAATCCCAAGTGCTCACTGAAATATTTGTAAGTTTTTTGATGGAGACACACGGTCACAAGTTTGGCTTTGCTCTGGGTAATTAATGTGCAGGTTTTGACTTCTTGGCAGGGCTGAGGACTGGTTACAAATTTGTATCCTGTGAGAGAAGACAACAACACAACTCCAAGATAGCACTGGTTACTTACTAGTATACTGTTATTCTTTTTTTTTTTCCTGTAGCTATGACATTACTGGGAAACCTGAGAGAGAAATACCCAGTTTCACACATGTGCAAAGCAAATCTAGACACATGAACAAGTTAGCACTGAATAAAATATGGCCTGAGGTTACCACATTTCAGCTGCTGTAGTGGTAATTACCTATGTTCACTATTCTTATCTTTATTTTTAAGTTATACCTTGCCTGACACTTACTGAATGTACAACCAAACACACAAGCCATTAGTGTGATCAGCTGTATCCTATGATTGTCTGAATCTGCTTCTGCATGAGTCTATCTTGTCATTCATTCTCATGTAGCTTATAGACCATATACCATGATATTCCTTTAGATTTGAGCAGCTCGAGTTCCATCCGTCTCCAATGAATATTTACTTCTACCAAATAAAACAGTTTTCTTCCATAATTTCAAATATAAATTAGTTGATAGTCTGGTTTTGTTCAGTCTCTAATATAGTAAAACCACCAAATATAAATCTATCAAGACAGATTGTTTTTATTTTTTAAATCAAGATAATCAGTAAATATTTAGAAGCCCCTCTCATAATGGTTTCACTATAAAGTAGCTCCACATTTATGAACAAAATTTTTCATGTTGTACAGTGATTTTGAGAGACCAGAGCCAGGGTTTGTAGGGAGAATGAGATGGATGAGAAGGAAATCCCTCCCAACTAGAGTAATGCCTGGAGCAAGAAATAGTTGGACACATACCTGTACCAGTGCTGAGTACACAGCAGCACCACTGTATCCTTGCATTCTTCAGTGAGCTTGGAGCAGCAGCTAATAGATCACCCTTCACATAAGCTTAAAAAACATGTAACATTGTCTGAATAACAATGGATTGATTCTTTGAACAAGGCTTAAAGGCGCAGGAACATAGGAAATGGTTTATGCCTGAGAAGACTGGTTTCAGCTTTTCTAGGTTAAATAACCTAGAGGTGCAAAGCCTATAGCACTCACTGTTGCTCTTGAGGGAGTCTCTTCACCCTCCAAAATCTTATGTCCTCTAGTTTGCTTAAAAGCCCGCTGCTGCCCCACACCTATTTCTATAGCACCCACTGTCCCTCTTAGCCTCCATTGCCCTTTAGTCCTACTACTGCCATAGAAAGTACTTTTACCACCTAGAAGTATTTTAGAGAATTCTGAATCTGCAAAGATTCAGAAAGGATCTGAAAATTAGTCAGACTTTTGTTACAAAATAAAAGTAAATTTTGAGCTTCTGTATTTCTGGGAAATACACCTCTTACTGAACACATTTATAATGGAATTAAGTTCCATTTAAAAAACAGGGAGAAAAGCACGTCTTAAAACAATTTGTGTAATTAGGAGTCTGTGACAAAGAATCACTGTTATGTTATTGTCATGTTTTATCCTGTCTTTACATAGCTTTCATATCACAATCATTTTCAGAAGACTGCACTGTGCTCTGTATTCAAGTATTTCCTTATTAATTAAATATCACTTTGCAAAATCTCATAGAAATACACATGGCTGTGGCGTGGTATCCCATTGCTTTTGGATCAGAGAGCAGACAGAATTATGAAATGAGAGTTTGACCTTTGATTTCTCCTGTCATAAGCTGGCAATAGAAATTTTTTTGGTGAGCACCTCACCTTCCCCTCTGGAGAATTTCAGCTACACCATTTGGCCTGGGAGAGAAGTCATAGTTTGTACTCAGTCCCTTCCCTTGTTATCCAGAGGCTGGAGAAGAAGAAGGAATGTTTTCTACTGTGCTGCACAAAATCCATTCTAACGCTTAATTTTCTAAAGGGAATGTGAGAGGGGAGACAGGGAAAATGGAAGCACTTGTTGCAATGCAAGTTAAACTGAAATGAAGAGAATGTAGAAAACCAGTCGTGAGAAAGAGAACTACCTTTTTTCCCCTTCCAGATCTGCATGGTATTGGAAAAAAGAATAGATTTTACTACAAACCAGGTGACTTTGTCATGTTGCTATATATTTTATTCCATTACTGAATAGTTGGTGCAGCCTGAAAGGTTCTTTATTAAACCACTGAATGGAACAAATACAATTGAAAATTACAATTTTCTATTCCAGTGTACTAGTGAATTACAACTATGCCAAAGAGTTGTGATATATTTATTTATTTATAATTGTTTTTTCTCAGCTGCTTTACTTAAAAGATATACATGTGTTGAGTAACACTGTTTAAAAAAGACTACATGGCTTGGACCAGACCTAAATGAAATATTTTTTTTAAAAAAATAAAAATTTAGAGACCAGACATTAACAACAGACTACAATATATTGGTGTTACATGTTAAAAGAAAAAAATCTAGGACTTTCCACAATACCTTGCATTATGGTTGCTGTGCCATTTTAATTGTCTTGCAAAATTCTTTGGAATAACAACATTGTATCTAGGTAAACTGTTGTTATAGTAGCTGAAAAAGTTATCTGGTGTGTCCATGAATACACTAATAAAGCTGAGCTCTATATTTTGGGATGGATCACTGGATATGTCATGACGGTATTTAGGTCTCCTAAGAGGACATGTATCCCCAGCTATTTTATTACCTCTGTTTTGAACCGTATTTCATGTGAATTAATGCCTAATGCCTTTTAAAGTGCTGTCCCAGAACCCAGCATTACTGGAGTTTGCCATGCATTGGGCAAGCTGTTACACAACCCAGAACACACTCACTGATAAACGCAGAGTGACTGTAGATTCACTCTGATTTAAAGTGCTACTTTCCCATTTACGCTGAAGACCATCAGAATATCACTGGGTGTGATTTTCAAGCATACTGGTTGTCTCCTGCCAACACCACTGTTTCAGTGGCAAACTAGGGAGTGTGTGAATGGTCCTTCTCTTAGTTTGGAATGAATTAAGGTTTTTTTTTATTTTTTTAATGTTAGTGACTAAAATATGTTGTACATAAGAAAAATATTATGCTTAAAAGAAGAAATCCTTTTTAAATGTATCATGAATAAGGAATGCTTCTCCAACTTCCACCCTTCTTTTTTCGTCTTTAGGGACATCTTACATTACTGGAGATGGTGTCTCATTATCTGGACACCTAACAGCATAGTTATAATTTGATGAGCATAGTAATAATTTGATGAAGGAGGAGGTGTCGCACACACACACATGCACACACATTCTTTTGTTTCAGTACTTCATTGGATATATTTAATTGCACAGATTCTGAATGTAATGACCTTGCTTTCAGAACACTGATGCCAAAATAGTACCCTTAGTATACTATTTCTAAGCATGTTTTGCTAAATATTCAAATTGACAGAAATGACAGAAATGCTGGTATTTCTCCAGAACTGCTTTGATTGAAGCTTAAAAATAGTCGTGGCGGTTTTTTTATTGCTGAATAGATGAAATCCTACTACAAATACTGGTTCACAATATAAGAAGTAGAAAAACTGACTACTTGTTTTTCACGTTCTTTAATGCATGTTTTGCAGCCATGCTTGCCCTGTATTATAAAAAGTAAAGAGACTGCCTGTGTAACGACAACCCAGTGTCCACTGCTGAACTGTTTGAGGAATGATAGAGTAAATGGAACAAACTGGGTAAAAACAAACAACTGATACAATACTTAGAGCAGCAATAAGTACACACACAAACCACAATGTGAACCACTACTTTCACTGCTTTGGTTTGCAATGGAAGATTTGTTGTACAGAAGTTTTATTCTATCCACCTGGAACATTGAGACATTTTTAAAGTGTATTTTTAACAAAAGAGAATGTTTTGAGTAAGAGGAAACATTGGTTTATACTAGAAATACATAAATAGCTTTACTTGACACAACAGTTATCACTCGTGTTTTTGTTATGTGAGGCACTCTCTCCAAAAAAAGAAATCACAGTGATACTCAGATAATTGTTTTATTTGTCATTTTTTTCCTGTGAGATTGGTTATACTGCAGATTCTTTGGTTATTTGATGCTGTTGCTTGTACTGATGACAGAGTGCAATGGAACAGACTTCTCTTTTGGGCCAGGAGAATGGTATTCTTTCATGTTCAGCAGCATAGCGTCAGGCCATGTTTGCTGATTCGTTCCTCAATCGATACTCAGATAATTGTTTTATTTGTCATTTTTTTCCTGTGAGATTGGTTATACTGCAGATTCTTTGGTTATTTGATGCTGTTGCTTGTACTGATGACAGAGTGCAATGGAACAGACTTCTCTTTTGGGCCAGGAGAATGGTATTCTTTCATGTTCAGCAGCATAGCGTCAGGCCATGTTTGCTGATTGGTTCCTCAATTAGTCAGAAAAGCTGAGCTGTTGTAAGTGAAGTTATTAAAACTTCTGGTAGTCTTGTCCTGGAAAATTAAATTTTAATATCCACAGGATACCACCCTGAATCAGTAGCCTGCCTTCTGGGACTCATGTTGGATAGGATCTCTAATGCCAAAGAAGGCTTCAGCTTGACAGCAAGAATATAGCTGGTCAAAAATAAATTATCACTGTAGACCATTAGTGAAAATAACCTGATTTTATTTTACTAGCTGCTGTAAATATTTACTTTGACAACCGGCTTTATCGAACTATGAGGATACAGTTTTGTATATGATAAGACTGAAGGTCAATGCTTGTTTAATAAACTCTAAATAAAGAATTATGTGATACATTGTACACATTTCACATCCAGTGATGTATTAATGCATCTTTGCACTCTGTATAATCAGCTCAAATGACTTCCTTTAAGGAGACAGAGATTGTTTCACTTGGATTGGGTTTTTTTAACAATTTAAATGCACTATTGGTTAACTGCCAGCAATCCAGCTAACATTTAAGGTGAATATTATATTAGATCTATTGAATTTAGTAATTTTCAGTGTCCTAAGGATAAATGAGAGATAAACAAGTCCAGCTTGTATTGCAACATAGCTTTTAAATAATTACCTGTTGATACTACAGTCAAACCCAATGCCAGAATTGTCAAAGACTCATGCTTGGAGTGCTGATATAGCTTCAGTGCTATATTTATTCTGCTGAATATCATTGAATGTGGACCATGTTACTGGAGAGTGCAAAACACATAAATATATAGACATAAATAAATATGTAAAAGCCACTGAACAAAACAACTTTGACTGAATGTTTGAAGTTGGATAGAAAATAGGGCCTCTGATTTACATGGCTAGATATAGACAGGAATATAGAGCTAGGTACAATTTCCTTCAGTGCTGAGTTGTACTGTCCGTTTGCTTAATGTTATTAGAATTTCAGCTACTGCAAAAGCAGATGTGAAGATATTAAAATGGCCACTCCGGCAGTCTGCTCTGGGATATTAACTGGCTGAGTCCAGACATATGGATCAATCTCTTTATGGCTCCCAAAGCAGTGCCTGAATTTTTAAAATCTTGCTAGAACTATTTTATTCCTCACTGACCCCAGATCCCTTAGTGTCCCTGCATTTGCATGTCCTGCTTTAAAGAACCGTGTTCATTTTTCTTTCACTTGTTGAAATCTTTCCTTTTCCTATTTCTTTTTTTTTAAATAAATATTTTTTTTTAATTATTGATCATAAACATGATTGTGATGAGTCAGCACAGGTAAAAGATTGTCCTTGCTTTACTATGAATTCATAGGGCAAATGAGTACATACAGGAAAACATGAGTATGGTGTTCATAGGGTAGAAAAAGTAAATTTTTGTTCTTTGAATACAGGTTTTTTATATATTTCAATAAAGTGGAACTTACATTTTCTGTGTATATGTATGAATCTAGTTACTTGTCAACATTACCATTAAATTATTATCTTTAAATCAACCTAAGCTTACAGGAAGACTGTTGGGATGCAAAGTAACTCAGAAAACTTTGACATACTTAGGGCTGTAACTTCATACAGTGTTTCTTTCCTGGAACACCCTTCTCTCTTTGAAAGGAACTTAAATTTGTTCACATCACAGATGGGAGATGTATACACAGACTCAGCTGAGCTAGCTGTAATCCAGGCAGTTTAGATACTGATGTTAGGTAGTTTTCTGTGACTGGAGAGTCAATTATCAAATTTCCCAAGAAATTCAGAAAATTCAGGGCCAGTGTTTAAAGGCAATATCTATCATAAACTCCTTCTTCTGATTTTATTCAATTCTCCAGGTATTAGCCTAGATCAGGTAGCAAGCCACCGTTACAACTCTGTGGTCAGGAAAACTGCATCAATTTATGCCACTTTAGAACTGGCCAGTTGTATTTGCCCTGTGGTATTAATCACACTCTGTCAAGATCAAAAATCTAATTCTTATTTTCTTGTAACCTAACTTAATAGAAGGCAATTATGGGATATGAACCCAGGTATTCCATGTCATTGGTAAAATGTCATGGTGATGTATTATTAGTAAAAATTGTTTACAGTATTAACTAAGTATGCTCATGGTAACTGCTAACTAAGAAAAACTTACCTATTTAGAAGTGGTACCATTCTTTTAAAATAAGTTTCTGGCAGCCATACGGGGGGCAGGGGTAAGACACCTGAAAGACAGCAGAAGTATCAGAATTTCTTTAAAGAGCAGTAGTAGTCTATTTCTCCCCTCTGCCTTTCAAGAGACCATGAAACAGAGTGCATTTCCCTGAAGCTTGAAAAAAATGAACAAATGCAACTTTTCTGTCAGAAGTCTGAATCACTTATAGCTAACCCAGGAGTTGTTCATGGGAGTACAATTGAACAAATGCAGTAGATGCTGAATACTTTGTGATGCTGCATGAAAGGAGGGCCTCTTCAGTCTATTCACCTCTGCCTCTGTAGCTATTCTCTGGCCTTGAGGTCTCTAGAATCTATGTATACCTTTAGCTTTTTTTTTTTTTTTTTTGTCTGTGGATCATTGACTGTTTACTATAGTGCTGATGCAGCCTGAAGAGATGCAGGGCCTGAGATGTTTTATCTCTTGTCAGAGCTTGCTTCAATTAAATTAATGGATCCATTCAACAACCTCTTTCCTCTTTCAGCTGCATCACTGCCGAATACATTAAAAAGATCTTAAGTCTCAAGATGGTACATCACGGCATTAGCCAGGGCACTCATTTCCCTCTGTCTTCTTTTTCTGTAAATCAAATAATTAATGAGATCTCTACCTCAATAGAGCACTTCATCATAATTTTGTAGCAATAGAAAAAAAGATGTGCTTTTTGCTCTTGGAGGAGCTTTTATCTCCATCTGTGTAGGATTTGGCGGGCAAATGTTGTAATTCTAAAATGACAAAATATTGACTATTTTTTTCAGTTTGCTCTTAATTTCTGAGAAAAATTATTCTAAAGGCTTAGGTACTGACCACTTCTGTTGTGAAGATGGGTGCTCTCTGAAGTGTAGACTTGTAATAAAATTTAATTGAAATTCAGTTATTTGTAGAATATGTAATTGCAAAGGATTATATAGCTAAGTATCACAATTTAATGTTCAGTGTTTCAATTCAATTAATAAAAAAATAATTGTACTGCATAGAATGTCAGCTATTCTGTTTCCTTTACAAAACATTATTTACCTTGGCACCATTAACCCCTTCACAGTAAAAAGGAAGAAAAAATATTTTAAAAGTATCTAAATGAAGAGTTTCATACTTAGAATACAACAGACAATATATTATAACATAGACAGAGGTGCAGAAAAATTTAATAATTTGCCCAAGGTTAAATAGCAGGTTAGCAGCAGACACAGGTGTTAGCTTTCATTCCTATGGTTCTATTCTGAAACATTTTGTTCTTTTTTGCCGTTGAAGTGACACGGATTATTTAGTTGAATGCTAGGCCTCTTACTGAGAGTCATGCACTGATTTGTAATTACTTTTTACCCTAAGGTTTGAAAAAGGAATATAGTAATTTTAATTTAATGATTTGGCTGCAAACTGCATGTGGATGAATAGAGAACATTTGACTACAATGAGAGGGAAACTGTCAAATACAGTCTTACTGAGTTGTTAAAATATAATAGCAATTTTTACTGAAATGAATATTTCATTACATTATAATTAGAAGAATACTTTTTAATGAAAAGTACAAACATGCAGTACTGGCCTTCAAATGAATTACATTAAATATCAGTACATTGCTGTGGTAAAAAAAGTCCATTCCTGCAGGATAGGCATAACTGAAAACTGTAAATGCACATAAATGCAAATAGTGTCCTGTCTGCACGGTGTTTCTTGCAGGAAGAGAGGTCTTACAGGCAAGAATCTGTGAGCTACACAACAATCACTATACAGCATTAGTAGCAAAATTTCTCCAGACATTAATTTTTCATTACCTGATAACTTTGGTTATGCACTAATAGAGACATCCTTCCCAGAGAATGAACTCTGGCCCCCTAGACAGGTGTGCAGGGTGGCTCAATTCCAGTCTGCTCAGGGTGAGCCCTGGGCCCTAGGCCAAATCCATAGAGCAGCTGACCTGGATCTTCTGTGGGTTCCATGTGTTGCCTCTGTGACTATGATATACATATAAACCCACAACCAAGTGTAGTTTTTCAGCTTAAACTGGCTGAAACAATATGAAAAGACACATCATAGCGTCTTGCAACAGTATTTTTGCAACAGGCAAGTGAGATCGCTTATGCTGCAGCAGAGCATGGTGAAGTTTCGGGGCTTTTGAGGACAGGGACTTTGGGGATAGCTTGGAAGAACTGCTAGAGTGGAGGGGGCCAAACCTGATGCAGTTCTGTCTGTACTGCTCAATACCAAGATCAAACTACAGCCAAGATCAAACTACATATATCTTGCAGCATTTATTGGTCCAAAATCCTTAAAAACTCTGCTTTTAATATCCCACCTTTGCATTTTTTGAGAGAACTCAGTGTAGGAAGAGAACATGATGGGTCTAATGATATAGTACTGTGTTCACAGCAACAACTGGTGCTTGTACTTTGTATGTGGTGTAGCGCCTAGCTGGTGCTGCTAAATGATTAATACTGTGAGCACAGTATTGCATCTATTAGTGAGGAAAGAGTCAATTCCTGGCATGAATTTTTGGCACAGGTTGTTTTGTCTTTGGAGGCAAAACCCTCTGACATTGACATAAAGTCCTTCCAGGATACAGACTCTGTATGTGTTTTGGTTTTGCTGAAACCTGGAGCACTGTGGTTTTGCCTTTTCAGTGACAAAACCAAAATCACCTGTGAATTTGTCCTTGTGGCCTGTGGAAATAATGACTCTTCTATTGTATTTATCTGGCTCACTTTTGACATTATTCAGCTAAACTAAAAATCTTTTTCCTTTGAAATAATTCCTCCTCTTCCCCTTTACTACAGAGAAGTAAACTAAAAACATGCCCAGCATCACATATGCACAAACTGAATAAATCTTTCTGCAACCTTTACACTCAGATGGTTGAGAAAATAATGAGGTAGGGAACTTCAGATCCTCAGGAATACTGACACACAGGAGTACAAACTCAGGGCGCCCCAAACACTCATTATGTCTGTTTGTAACAGACACAAGAACAGTCTCTAGCACAATAGTAATACTCCTAAAACTTGGTATTGCCTTCAACTGGCTTAAACATGTTTAGGTCATCATCAAGACAAAGAAGAATATAGATGCTCTTTGCATATATCTACTCTTTGCGGTGTTGCATGGTTTTACTGGATGCTGTGTGCTAGTTAGAGTTATAGGGATACACAAAAGTCTCCATTTAAATAAACTTGTTGCTAGTGGCCTTGTGATAAGAAGCTTGAAAAATGTGACCCAACTACCTCCTTCTTAACGATTTAAAAATACAGAAAGCAGTTAAAAGAAAATCAGGATGCATTATTATTTTAAGCATCTCAGCCTGGAAGCCAGGGCTTTTGACTTTTAGGACATGACTCATTATCTTTGGGTAAGGGGTTTGTATGTGTGTGTGTGCATTTTAGCACATTTAGATTTTTCCAGCTTTTACAAACTCTAGCTGTGCTCCCTGGCATCAGTACTAGGGTTATCACATAGGAGGCCATCAATCAGTGACAAAAGTACTCACCATTTCATGTGGACTGCATTAGTGACTTTAACTGGAAGAGTAAATCCAGGACTATGAGGCATGGGCTGAACTACAATTCCAATGGCATTCCTGAACAAATTGAGCCCAGTGTGGCCTTTCTCAAAACTTTTGCTACATAGCACTATGCGTTTCCTGATGTTATTTGCCTTGGAGTGGTGCATGGCAGTGCTGGCAGCTTGGATTGCTGCCCTGTTTTCATTCCTACCTTGTGCAAATGGGTGATTCACCATGTACTTGTTTTCCTTGGCAGCCATTTCCAGAAGTGCCGCTTGTCTCCAGGAGACACTTGCAAGTGCTGCTGGAAACTTTCTTGTTGCTGTTGCACATTTTAAAATTTCTTAGAATTGCTAACACTAATAAATAGAAGCAGGGAGGGGAAAATACTGAAATAATGACTTGGATTCAGAAACAGGTCTTGGTTTTGCATCTTTCTTTGAGCCAATTTTCCCTCCAGGTTATTCATTTTCACATTTTCATCCTTTCACTTATTTTCCATGTAAATAGCCTTTTCTCCAATTAACAGTTTGTTAACTAAAATATCCACATTGCTAGTTTATTTAATGAAAATCTTAGTACTGTACCATGCAAATAATGCCATATTTATAAGATTTAGTGTATGTGTAAAGAAAAGGAAAATACACTGTGTAGTTGATATATTAATATTCACCTCCTGCCTCTAGTGATTGGTTAACTGTCTAAACCAGACTGACATCCTACAAAAATGTTCATGATTGTTTTGGAGGATTGGTTTATTATTCTTGGATGACTTCTGTCATCTAAAAACACTAGTACAGACTCGTAAGCAGAGAGATTCTCCAATAATTAATTTCTCAATTAACTATGTCTTCCTTCTTGTACTTTCTACTATTCCATTCCTAAAAAAACAATTGAAACTTAATTCCTCTTCCAAGTTCCTTGAGGCCACTAAATTGACACCAAGAAATTTGTCAACCACCCGAAGACATGTAGCATATTTGTGGTACACTGGGGTCTTGTCTTGCTTTGTACAAATTTGATACTGGTCTATGGAAGGCATTGGAAAGATCATAAAAGGAATTGGAAGTGGAATTAATTTTGCTTATTTGTTTTTCTGGCTTGTTCAAAGGCAGTTAATACTTTCTGAACGTGGAGTAATGACTGAAAGAAGTTTTAGCCTCTGAGTAGAGCTCTGTGTCAAGGAAGCATAGAAGTATGACTGACAAACCGGTTTATTACACTATCATGTAAGCTGCTAAGTTTTTTGTGGGATTCAGTCCTGAATGAGAAGGGAATTATAAAAAGCATTTCTAAACCAGGTAGTCCCTGAAGTACAACATCCAAATGGTACTGTGGATTGTGGTCTTGTACTTAGCCTAAACCATTTGCTTATGTAAATAATTTTCCTTCAGGTTTGTTTTTAAACATCATAAAGATATAGGAGGCATATACAATATGCAATGTTATAGATGTATCTCTATATGTGCATGTGTATATAAATACTTATTTTTGTGTGTTTACACATATATATTTACTAGTTGTATTTTCATACTCTATTAAGCTGATAAGTTTTTGAAAACATGGATTCCCTTTTTCTTTTGGCATGTATTTTATAAATAATTTCTGACTATGTATAATCTCTCTCATACACAAAAACTATACCTAACATGAATAAACCACACATGCACACACACAAAATTACCCGTGATTTACTCTGTAGATATTGTATGATACTGTCAAGCTTTTCAGTGGCAGTTCAGGTGTAAATGCTTATACGAATGAGTGGTGTGACAGTCACTTAAGTCAGCTGAGTATCTGGCCAGGTTTCTGCAGACAACAGTTTAAACTTACTAGATGAAACACTAACCAGGATTGTGCTGTCATTCTGGAGCTGACACTCTGCTTAGGACACATTTGGCTACACTTAAGTGCCAGTCTACTACCACTGCTGTGGAGTACCCAAAATATCTGTAAGAGACTGTTAGGAGCATCATTGACCCTCCAGGTTTACTGTACCATCAGTGGGAAAACATAAGCATTATACAACTATGTGTCTACTCAAGTGAACTCGCTGTCTCATTGCTATTTTCTTGCCCTCTGCTGTTCTTGAGCTCTTCAAGAAAACCGGGCAATCACTCCTCTGGTGTTTGGACTTCAGTTTTGGACCTAAATACTAAATCTGTCCCAGAATCTGGCTGTTCTTAGAATCATAAAATCATTAAGGTTGGAAGAGACCTCTAAGATCATTGAGTCCAACCATCAACCCAACACCACCATGCCCACTAAACCATGTCCCTAAGCGCCTCATCTACACGTCTTTTAAATACCTCCAGGGATGGGGACTCCACCACTTCCCTGGGCAGCCTGTTCCAATGTTTAACCACTCAATTTTCATTCTTGTTTGAAATCTTTGTTAGATATCCTGTCGGTTTACATAAAAAAGGTGAGGGGGGAAGGGTTCATTTAATATCTAATTAAAGTAGCTTAATACATATTCCTTCTAACAATAAAGTAGGGCAACATCATCCTGGATGAGATGAATCTTACCCATTATAACTTCCTTTTTTGTTGTTGTTTTGGTTTTGGTTTTGGATTTGTTTTGTTTTGTTTCTAACTGAGGTATTGCACACCACGTCATAGCAAAAATGTTAGGTCATTTCTTTCCCTTAAGTCATGACGAGCTTAAGTAGAAAGATGTATAGAAAATCTGAAACCTTATGAAAACGACCTCCTGCCAAGAAACTGAAACATGTAATGCCATTGGTGACCTCTAAAAATCATAGTAACAACTGATAGTAATCATTCAAATTTCAGCTGGTATAGTCTCCTTTAAATATGTGTATATCATAGAATCATAGAATAGTTTGGGTTGGAAGGGACCTCTAAAGGTCATC
>NW_008794581.1:7488711-7511196 GCF_000699145.1 Aptenodytes forsteri | reverse complement strand
GTTCTAGCTGGGCTTTTGCCTTTCTCATTTCCTCTCTGCATGACCTAACGAGATCCTTGTACTCTTCTTGAGTTGCCTGCCCCTTCTTCCACAAGTGGTAAACTCTCCTTTTTTTCCTGAGTCCCAGAAAGAGCTCCCCGTTCAGCCAGGCCGGTCGTCTTCCCCGCCTGTTCTTCTTACGGCACATGGGGACAGCCTGCTCCTGCGCCTTTAAGACTTCCTTCTTGAAGATCGTCCAGCCTTCCTGGACCCCTTTGCCCTTCAGGACTGTCTCCCAAGGGACTCTCTCAACCAATGTCCTGAGCAGGCCAATTCTTGTCCAATATAATTTTAGATCATAATTTTGCTACCACCCTATAACCTCCCTTACCTCCAAATCCAAATAGCTATATCTTTCCTTACACTCTTCCGTGCTCCCTTCTCAGTCTCTATCCTTAGTGCAAAAGCAGCTTCTTTGGGTACTGGGCAAGAAAATAATTGTCTAACATGGTTAAAGTACAGCTTCGCATTGCAGTGTAGGTAGGATCTCTGTGTCCCGTAAGTGCAAAAGTCTGGGCAGCTGCAAGTAAAAGTGACTGTAGAGACAAAAATCTTGATCAACGGTCACAGTTACAGCTCTGTGCACAGTGCAAGGTCTTGATGTGCTACAGAGTCATTGTGGTGACAGACCTAGTGCGAACACATCTCTTTTTAGGAAATCCTTTTTCGTTTCTGTTACAAAGAATATGCACTCAGGGCTCTGCTGGTTCACCTCAATACAAATAATTGATAATAAGAAACTAGACAGCTTGAACTGTGCTTTAACCATGAGCAGTCATCTGGGTTGTAATGGGATCCCCTGCCATAGCTGTATTTGTGGTGTAGAAAGGATTAGGATAGGAAAATGCAATGGATCTGGAGTGAGACACATACAGCTGCACATATCTGGCACAGAGGTTTTTGTGTTTTTATTTAACTGCTTGCCAATATCAAAGCCAGATTTATTAGAGGATCCACATAGTTGTTTCACAGAAAAATGACATATCCTCTGGCATTAATAATAATAGTCCTCTCTCCCATTCTAGGCTCTGTGTTTGGGCTACAGCCACTACACCTTCTTTCTTGCAGACTGAGACAGTATCAAGTTATCCACCCTTTCAACAGCTCGGTGGTAGAGGTATTGAATTAGAATGAGGTAGGTACAGGTGGCAGCAGCTGCTAAAATATAGGGGGGGGGTAATTTTGTACTGACTCTACCTTTTTGTTTGTCTGTTTTATTCAAGTAGTTTCCTGATGATAAAGTTTCATTGAATTGTGGAAGTATATTTTCTAGGTTCTTTTTTTCCCAGTAAGGACTGGGTAGCCTTCGAATATCAGGAAATTTTAACTTCATTGACAAAGCTATTAGTATCTTTAAAAGGTCAAAATGCATAGCATTCTGAAAGAAAAAAGAAAAAAAAAGAAAGAAAAAAGAAGAAAAAAAAAGAATATTAAAATGAACCCAATCTTTAAAATGAAAAGGGGGTAAAAGTGGCAAGCATGATGCAAAGGAAAGACTATTGTACATGAAATACAAGCAAAATAAAAAGGACTGGGAGGAGGGCATTCAGATTCTGACAGTCCTGCTGGGGCAAGTGCTTTTGAAAAGAACTGTAGGAAAATCAGGCGATATACAAACATGCATCACCAATAGGACAGCTTGCTCAGGGATTGGTAGCAGTTACGTATTGGACGGGTAGCAGTTACCCAGAAATCTAGAGTACAAAAGGTAATAGTAAAAGTACTGTTCCTGCCTCTTTTCTTCTGAACTGTGTGCATAGTCAGTCCAATCTAAGCAGCTTAATACTGGCTTTGAAACTTAAAAACTAGGTTTGACTAGTTTGACTAGATATTTGAGATCTGAGAACTTAAGCATATGAAGGAACTAATTTTCCTCATGCAACATATATGAAAGCAAAGTTATTGAGTCTGGAAGTTTAGTACCAGAAACTCAATTTTGGATTGTCAGTTTGGCGTCTTAGACAATACGGCACCAACTCCTTTCTGCTATCCATCCGGTACTGATGTGCCAGGTGTAACAACTAGCAATGTTAAAGGCAATAAGCTTATTGGCGGATCAAGATGACCTCTCTTGGATGATACCAAGAAATATGAATAGTGTAATCCTAGTAGTTTCCAGAGAAGACAGATCCTTAGCAGATAAACCATAAGCAAAAGCTCTTTTCCTCTTCTCTTTTGTTGTTGCATGTTAATAAACATCTTTCAGCAAAGAGATCTTTCTTTCCATCTTTGGAGCTATAGCTGTCATATTAAAGGCTGATAAGACTGTTCAGCACATATGTGGGATAATTTCTTGTGGTACTTTAGCACTTGACCTGCCAGGTTGTTTAACCTAAATACCTACAGTTTTTTTAAGTTACACCTATGATTATCCTGCAAAGGAAGACAGCACATCTGTAATTACGTAATAATTATATATAATTTAACTGTGGCAGATAGGGAGAAGAGAAAAGATTCATCTTCTCCCAGGCAAGTACCCAACATCATACAGAAACAATTACTAACTGAAATAGTTAAGGCTGCTTTTAATAAAGTAATGTACCCCAGCACTATTACAAGTAATTTCATTGTCGCACATATTCCAGGCCCAAAGAATGAAAAGCTTGACAGTTACAGTTATGTGAGGCCTGATGCTGGATCCTGTTACAAAATTCCTTTTAGAGGCATAGAAAACTTGCAAGAAAATTAACGTCTTATGCTGTTTTATCTTAATGGATCAAAAGGGAATACACTTTGTGTTAAATGTTTCTGGATGTGGCAAAGCATAGGGGACTGCCATGGAAAAATCCTCCTTAGGAGGGAAAGTGTGAGGGTCTAAATCCAATGGTAATTGACAACAGAAACTATATATTTTCTAAACAGAGCATGTATTCAGATTGCCTGGTGTGAAACAGCATCCTGCACTGGCCTGGTTTCACATGCTAAGTAGTGGTGACAGGTGCAGACCTTATGGCTTTCACTGGCGGCTCAATCTGAAATGATGGGAGAGCGTTCCTTCATTTGTCGCTCAGCAATTAATATGCTGAATCTTGGCCGCATTTTACTTCCTCATCTCTTATTATTTACTAAATTTATTAACTGACTGAAAAGCAATGGGCAGATACTTTTAGTATCTAGTTTAGCATCTGGTTTAGCATCTAGAAGTATCTAGCTTACTTCTTAAAACTGGCATTAGAGATATTAGAAAAATTGTTGCCTAGAATCCTACAGAAAAAACTTCACTAGCAGTAGGAGGTCTGAAAAGTGAATGAATGCAATGCTTACATTCAACTTTTTCCATTGTAACTATAAAAAAAATTAAAAAATAAAGTATATTTTGCCTTTTTTCACTCTTGGGTTTTATTTTTTACTTTCAAAAAAGGAGAGCTTAAGACTGTTCTTGCACTCCAGAACTTGCCAGCTGATGTCTCTGCTACTGTTTCTCTGATTATTCCCTGATGTGGTCACTCCCGCTCTGGAGAGGGGAGGAAGATCAACAGAAGCAGGGAGAGAGGTCAACAACAGGTATAGTAACAGGTAACAAATTCCTGTTGCTTCCTTTAGGGGAACGCTGATAGAATGGGATGAACAGACAGAAACAGAACAGAAAACTAACACACAGAATCAAGTCCTGCCTATGCTGAGAACACCAGGAGGTGAGGCAACTTTAAAGCTCCTTCTTATATTTGGCATTCATATCCATGAAATCCACCAGAGAAATAGAATATTGTGCCAGGTATGCCTTTTTCAGAGAAAAGACTGCCAGATGGAAGCATTTTTCCTGTTTTGTGTATTTTTATTCTCTACTCCCACAGCTCAGTGAACATTGCAGCTGTTCATGCATTTCAGAACCTGGAAAGGAGGCAATGCATGTTGCTTCTCTTCCTGACCCAAAATCTTATCACCCAACCTGTGATGTCATTCTGGATCATACCTGACCCTTCTTCATAATTTTTGACTGAACACACATAACTTTCTGTAAAGTATCTAAAAGTTCACTGGAAGAGGAAAAATGTCTGGGGAGAGAAAATCTGTGATACAAGGACCTGTTGGCATCCTTGTTTCAGAGAGTATTTGTGTATTTTATACCAAGTGGAGCAACTTCAGCTGTAACTGCTGAGAAGGCTCTTTCCCTGTCTGTTTCTAGACTTGCTCAGAAACTAAACTAGTATTGCTGGTGTAAGCTCAATAGAAAGATCTGTTGGAGATTTAAAGGCATTAGCACCCCGTGGGCCAAGGGTGACCAGGACGAAAATGGCTTTGCAGAACTCTTAACAGGAATCCATCAGACACTTCTCAGGAGAGTTCCATCTGGTTCAGCACAAATTCCTCTCCAACCCTCTCTGCTACCTCCTGCACTATGCATGCAGTGGCTAACAGCAACCTGTGCTTTTTGGTAGCACCTGATTCTTTTCCTTTACAAATTTTTTCCCTTGATTCAGTCCTTATCGAAGTAGCAAGCTAATATTCTTGTCTTAAGCCAAGTGTAGTATAAGCAATGAATGCATAGGTTTCCTAAATACACAGCATCTCAGCTCTTCCTCCAGCTGCCTCTTGCTAGTCTGGGATGGAAAGTGTTGAAAATCACCCATAATTCAGAGGTTCTGCTATCTCAGCACTTCATATAAGCATGCAAACTTCTGTGATATGTTGCCAGACAGACCAAACCTAGATTAACAAGATAGGGAGGGAGAGGGAATGAATACATTTTAGACCTGCCCCAACCCTTTTGAATTCTCTCATCATAGATCTGAATTATTATTCAAATCAAGGCTTCCATATGGCATTTTTTATTAAACTAATAAAAAACTTATTTTTCTACAAACACCAAAGGTACCCAGATTTTTCTTCTGGACACCCCAGCTGGGGACTGGCAAGATATAATTTCTGTTCTAGAAGAAACAGAGAGGATAAATCAGTCTCAGATTCAAGACTTCAACCAGATTTCCAGGTTCTGTCTTCAGTGTTTGGTTTTAAACAGATCAGAGATTATGTTACACATAGTAAGGTAGGACCTAACAGGTGCAATTATGTGACGTTCATGACTTGCATGGCAAGAACACATAATAAATGACAATCTAATATTTAATTTGGAATACAATCTACTATCCACTGAAGTCAGAGAAAATTCAATAACCCCTTCCATCAGACTTCAATAGAAAAATCAAGAGATGGAAAGTCCATCACTCTTGTGATTTTGCCAATGGCTTATGTCTTTTTTACCCTCATGGTTTTCTTGCTACTTTACATGCCTGGTTTCAGCTTCCAGCTACTGGCTTTTATTGTGCTTCTACCAGCTAGATTAAGATATCACTAATATCTGGTTTCCACCCTGTAATCGTGTTAACATTCAATGTTCTTTCTGATAAGCTAAATAGACTGAGCTTTTAGAGTCCTCCTCTTCCACAGTATCTTCTCTGGTAAATAATCTTTTCTGTATCCTCTCTAATATTTCAAGATCTTTTCACAGTGTGACATCAGCCTAGACAGAATATCAAATGTGGTCTCAGAAATGAGAGGTAGTATCCCTTTCTTACACCTATTAGCTACCTTTTTCATGTAGGTATCCAAGAATTAAATCTTATCATAGTCAGGTTCAGGTCTCATATTTAATCTACCATAAAAAGCAGATTTTTTTCACAGACACAATTTTTTAGAACCAAAGTTTATCTCCTGTAGATGCTGCCTGTGTTCATTATTTATTGGCAGATTATTTTATACTTGGTTGTATTAAAACACATTCCGGATGAGTTGTCCCAGTTTACCTAGCTGGCTGATTATGGCTGTCTGTCCTCATCAATATTAAATGTCTATAATTTTTGTGTCATCTAAATGTAAATAATTTTTGTGTCATCTTCAAATTTTAACAGCAGTGATTTTACATTTACTTGCAAATCATTTGTTAAAATGTTGAGTAGCACTAAGTCTTTGTGGAATCCCAGCGCCGAATCCACATTTGACAATGATTCTCCATTGACAAATACTTTTTGAAAACCACCTAATAACCAAACTTCAACTTATTTAATACGTGTTTTATTGATCCTGTACAGTGCTACTGTCTCAAACAGAATGTCATGTGATATTACCACAAACACTGTTAAAAGTCTAGACCTATTACATCTTTGTGGTTATCTTTATCAACCAAACTGGAATCTTATCAAAAAAGAGTATCGTATTTGTTTGACAGGCCCTATTCAAAGGAAAAAAAAGACAAACCAGTTCTCATGTTAACAAGCATTAATTGTATGACAGTTCTTCAATCCTTCTTTAATTGAATCCCTCTTCAACTTTTCATGTCACTTACTTAATCTAGCATACTGATACCCTGTCAGCTCTGAGATATCACAGCAGAGGAGCTCACTGGAATGTATCAGCTCTCTATCAAGTAATGAACATAGCAAAATTTAGACCTCAAGTCCTAGGAATAACCCAGCAATATTTTCTGATAAATAGACTTTAGAAAGCTTGATACCTTGTAAATGCATATTATATCCTCTAGTATTTTCTAAAATATCTTTTCCCACATACTTCACCTCCTCAACCTACATAAATTGATGTGCTAACTGGAATTTCTAGTAGTGACAAACCAAGAGACTGGTTCAAGAACATCACTTTTGCTGGCCTGGGATGTTTCTTAAATAAGATTCACTAAGATGATAAGAGAAGAACAAACATCAAATGTGAAAGTGCCAAGGATAAATATGTAGTGTGTTATATTTATTACGATTCAAAGTTAATTCTTAAGCATTCCTCTTTTTCCAATGATAGGAACAAAACAGTTACAATAAATGAAAACAGAAATTTTATTTTTACTTGTTATGGCATGCTGTCTTCCATAAGATGTGCAGTTTGTAGTCTGGATACATCTCCCATGGTACTTAATCCTGCCCTTGGTGTATTTGCTGCTCGTGTAGTCCTTCTGTGGTCACCCTGAAGAATTCCCACAGCCCTTCACAGGATCAGAGAAGCACTTTCCCCTCAGAGGACTGGAAAGAGGGAATGGAATGCATAAACAGGGATATTATCCCCAGGGATAATTTGTGCTGAGACCCTGTAGAGAAGGCAGTGGCACTATCAAATGCGAGGTATGAAGATATGCTCTAGAAGGTATGAAGAGGAGGTTAAGGCTGTATCTGGATGCAGGAAGACCTGTGTATGAATTTAGAGCTGGGCAGGGTATAGGAAGACTGTGGGAGCAAAAGAAGCATCAATGGGAATGGAAAACATTTCCCCAAGAGAAGCCAGGGACAAAAAAATAGTGCATTTTCTTTTCCAAGAAGGGAATGGGGAATTGAGGGAATGGTAAAGTTTTACTATGCTACTTCTGGATCCTGTATCAGAAACACAAAGGGAAAGAGAAGCTCTGTAAGTGGTGGCAGCTCTTCTTACATATCTCTGTGGTTGCTTGGACAATTTTTAAGCATTTCAGTCTCTCCCCACAGCATGAAATAAAGACCAAAATATTATAGTAAATGCGACTGAAAATGTCATTCATTTTATGTGTGAGAAAAAGCTCCAGCCACAGATCAAGAAGCAGAGCCTTCCTACCTGACACAGTACAATGCTTAGAATTATAAGCTCAAAGAATCATATGAAAGGATCTATAAATGTCTATGTAACTATTCATTGTGTTACTTCTCTTCACCTTGCTTATTACATTTTCCTTCAGCATGTTTCCAGTATTCTGTCTTTGCAGAAATCTCAAAGTTTCATTGGCTATAATATGAAGATACAAAATATTAAATCTGTAGTCTTTGCAGTAAATTTTGAAAGACCAAGGCCAACTAGCCAGTGGCAAAATTTTACTGATCTGCAGCATGTAATCAAGTTGCTAGTTTCCAAAAGTCAACAACAAAATTCAAATCAGAAGATAAATAAGAATTTTGTAGGGTTGTTTTGGGGTGGGTTTTTTTGTGGCTTTGGCCTAATCTTGCACTTGTAATACTGAATGTTTATGTAGACATACAGCTTAAAAATCAGATCAATAAATCAGTCAGGCAAACTGGCTGGAATCAAGCCCTGGGACTCTCAGTTCTGGAATGGGAATTAGCACCAGAGCCCCTTCACCAAGCTCTGCAGGTCACCTCCTGGGAGTCATTCACCCTGGGGAGACAAAGCCATCCATATTTTGGTGCAGAGATATGTGCAATGAAATCAGGTCCTTAAGTCTTTCAGAGGTCAGCCTCACAAATGCTGTTTCCTTCTCTAGGTGGGTGGGAAGGTGTAGATTGATGACCTTCCTGACCTGTGGCCCAGTATGACTGCTTCACGATGTAAATGAATACACTCAGCACCAGACATAGATGTTGAGTGGGAAAAAGTGCTACAAAAGTGCTGCAAAAATGAACAAGATTCCTAAAAGAATCAGGGCATCACCAAAGCTTTTGAAAATATCTTGTAGAAAGCCAAGAAGACGCAGGTAGACTAAGTGAGTGCCAAGACACTAAAATATAGGTTGCATAAGACATCAGCCTCATATCAAGATCAGACAAAAGAGCACATGAACAACATTTCTTTCAAGTAAACTATTTTAAATCCTTACTACATTTTTGATTTGATAGAGTTTTCTGGAAATTATCTTCTCATTCCATGGAAATTGTTTAAATTATGAACATTCTATTTTATCTTGAATGTAAATAAAATTCAATCTCAACTTTTTTTTTGTAGGAATTGATCAGGTGGAATCAATTAAGATTGGATCATAATATTTCCATCCATTTCAAAATACTGTCTTTTAAATCCTGGAGTTTAAACCCTTCTCCCCCCACTAAAATTTTCTAAAATTGAATACCAAAAAACTACTTTCAAACAGACTAAGAAACTTCTTTTGCTTTGAAAATATGAAAGCCATTCTGAAATAGTTTTAAGTGGTCAATAAAATACACTGATTACCATGAACTATTTCAGTTTCATGAATTAACATTTTCATGAGAAATGTGGAAATTTTTGGATGATTTCAAACCCACTCTAGTGATGTGGTTGTTCTCTCTTCTTGGTAAATGAAAGAATTTTAGAAAACTGCTATGATTCATTCCACTGTTTGAGAGAATAAGACATTTTTATATCACCAAAGATGTGAAATTATTTGAGAATTCATTTTCCATTGGGTAAGAGAAAAGACTATAATGTATTTGAGAAAAGGCTAAATTTCTTTTGAGAGTTTACATGAAGTGCCTTCAAATATACATTTCATTAAAAGGACTTTTTCAGGCCCACTGTGAATTTAATAATAATGCAGAATTGTATAAAAATATGACTCTAAAAACCTCCAAAACCTGACAATAGAAAGAAAGAATAGGAGAAAATAGATGGAAATTAAAACCATGTTATTTGAAAAGAACTTCTGCCTTAAGAGGCCTAATCTCCCTACATGTCTAAATAATTAAACATAAGGTGCTTTCCAGGGCTTTAATGATGCATTTCACTTCAGTTCACAAGGCAATTGAAAGTTCTATAAACTATGATAGGAAAAAATAATTGTGATTCATAAGAAAAAAAATAATTCCATGTAACCCTGCTTAGTGTTTATGTCATCAGTCAAATTAAATGTGACAGGACTAGTAAGTCTGGACATTTTCAGTATTTGTGAACTTGCCTTGGAGTATTTTGTCTCTTTAGGATTTCTTTCACCCCATTGCTGAAGGAAACTGACTCCATGTTAATCCAGCTTGCTTTTTTAACAGCAGTTTTGATATAGGTATCATATGTGTATGTATATATATATAACCTTCCTATGGGGAATATAATGCCTCTGTGGCCTGGGCAACTTCTTGTCCTCTCACTTTGGGAAAAGAATGCCAATTAGGGTATGGGAGCATCATTTTATCAACACAGGGATAGCTGGAGGTGGAATTGACTTCTTCAGAGAATCATGTGTTAGATTAACGAGCCTATTCTGAAGGGTTTTCAGTTGGGAAGTACCTCACACAGAATGTTTGGGCAAAAAGATGGGAAAGGGAACATACTTTTTTGGGAGCAGGGAAAAATTAGGTAATAAAAACTATTTACAATGTTTATGAACAGGGACTATTTTTTGGAATGACAAGCCAGTTCTGAGTGGCTGCTGTAAAAACCAATCATGATTCATTCCAGCTGATATCAAACCCAAAGCATTCCAGGCACTTAATTTTGTTATTATAAACATATGTAAATTATTATGAGGATTCATCACAGATTGAGATCAATTAACATTTTATTATCATTGTCAGTAGTGCCATTGTGCTAAGTCCATATGTGGGGGTACCTGGGTGTCCTTCCCCTCTCTCCAGCCCTTCTCCACTCCTCTGCTGCTAAGCTAGCAGCTCGCATGTTCCACCACCTTGCTCCAGTATCTGCTGGTCTGCCTGTTGTAGTAAATTAAATAGGGCTTGGGCTTGAGTTCAGCCCAGTCCCATACAAGTTAACTGCTAATAAACCTTCTGGCAGAGTTTTAGGCTGACCCAGCTGATGCTCATACCTGGGCATGCTCTGGATGATGATTCAGATGGAGGCTTGTTCCCAATAAGCATCATGGGCAAAGCCACCTATTTTATGTTGCAAGGGAATTTAGGTATAGATACAAGCAACGACATTTGGCTTCTGGGCCAGAAAACAGCCACTGACCCCAGCTTTTACATATATAACCATAATCTACTCTTCCTTACTTCCAGGATCTACCTGTAAAGAACTGGAAAGAAGCAGTGGAGCTATGCAGTGTGTCCACTCATGATGCATCCTTCCAAACACCATGGTCTCACCTTCTCCTGCCCACTGGTGTGCCTGACCTGAGTGCAGGTGTGTGCCTGGGTTGCCTCTGGCACCGAGTGGTACATCCACAGTGATGTCGCTGCCCAGCCACCTTTGCTGAGGGGCAGGGAGTGAACAGAGGTGAAGCAGAGCACAGATACACCGTTCAGAAACAGTGAGCTCCAGCTTTAAGATTTTCAGAAATTCAGAAAGAGCAAAGTACATCACAGTTTTCTCAGGTAGAGTCCTGATGCTTTTAATACAGATCTGCAGAAGTGAAGACAATTGCGGGGATGATGACAAGGCAGATGCAAAAATTGGAGACAGACAACACCAAGAAGCACCAAAGACCTAAACAGAAGGCATAGACAAAGACAAGCTTGCTCAAGGTCACACAGGAACTCTAGGGCAGGAAGTTCTGGGAAGAGAACCTGGATTGTGGGAATTAGGCCCTGTAATCATCATAAACTGTCCTTCCTCTGCATAGTCCCTATGAAAATAAGAGCATAATGACATGTGAAATATTCCAAGAAGGAATATGTCCATCAATAGTGTATGTATATGCACTACATAACCTAATCTTAACAACACGAATACAGGCAAATATACTAAAAACATTCACTATTCAAGTTGCCCAAGTAATTAGAAAATTGAACCAAATCCATTGCTACTGCAAGTACATTTGAAGCACAACACAATTTTCTCTTTGTAAATGTCAAAACCCTCCACCTTCTCTGTAATAATTACATTAAAAAAGATGAAATACCGCACATGCATCTTTCAGTTAAATAGCCCATTAATCCCCCAAGAAAAAAAAACACTATATAACTTTTATTTCAAGAATTTTTTCCCCTTCTTTAACAAAAATTAGATAATACATCATTTTCTGAATGGCACCATATAAAAGACTATCTGAAATGACCTATGATTCTACAACCATTTGTTTCATAGCAATGAAGCTAAAATTAGGAGGTTTTAAATACTTTACAATAAAACTTCAGTACCAAAGTTTTCTCTCAAATATAGTAGCACTTAATTTATATCTTCCTAATGTGCTTGCAATCCATTTAAAAAGAAAGTCTGAAATTTATGGGCATATATCTAATAACCAGATTAAACTCTGAGTATGGAAGAACTGTCATATATAATAGCTGTAAAATTACCGTTATGCAGCAGATGCATCATACGTAATAACCTTGGACAAACCTTAGCTGTGGGATCTTGAAGTATTTGCTCACTTTCCAGACCTCACTTATGAGTGTTTAGTGAAGAAGAGCTCATACCAAAATGCAGCCAGGTTCCTGACCTGGAGAGGCAGTGGACCAGAGCTGCAGGATGCACTGCGGTTCACAGTACAGCTCTGTTTAGCCATATGTTAGTATTCCTCTGTCCTTTTGCAGGTATGTACTGATAGTCAGCAAACATGGCTTGATATGTACATTTGCAACAGCATGGTTGCAACCAGCCTGGTGATTACAGCATTTTCACAACAGATAAGAGTTTAAATATAGTCAAAGGGATTCAGGAAATCCCAGGATGCTCTAGGAACTAAGCCTGTATCTGCCATACCACGAAACAAAAGAGTGGGCTCTCCTCATTCAAACATGTTTCCAAGGCAGCCCTTTTGAGTGTTTGTCCTCAGGAAGGGTAGGGTACTGCTGTGCTGAACTGCCATGCCCCAGAATGTGTGGAGATCTAGACATGCCCCTTGCATGGGATTTCTGTAACTGCAACCAGGATGATCCTCGCACCAGCTGTGGGTTCCTTTCTAATGCATCCTGATCTCTGACCCTAGGCATCCAGCTTATAAGCTACGAATTTCTCCTGTAGGACCCAACACTGAAAGTGGTGGTGTCCCTACGCTGGGTACATTCCAGATCTGGCCCTTTCTTGGTAGAAAACCGTAGTCATTATTTAAGGCAAACAGCAATGTCTGGGACTCTTTAGTCACTGTTTGTTCAGTGACAACATTTCTGTATTCACATTGTCAGAGTCGCTCCTACTATGTATTAATCTTTCACCAGAAATAATTTCACTTTCATCACTAATTGTAGTGCTCTCTATTAAGAAGCACTCGTAGAAGGTACCAATACAAGTACTTCTTGAAAGAGCATGCTAAGAAAGGAGTTGTTTGCAAGTTAGGCTAAACTGTTTGTTAATAAAGTAGAAGCTGATATCGCCAACACCTAAACAAGAGAGCAATTTGAGACACCTTTGGTGAATTCCAGAACTCCCCTTGGTCTTAATTAGAACAACTGAAAGAAACTGTTAATTTCAATCAGCTGGTGAAAGGTGCTGCTGTCACAGTCAGTCAGGCTTTTGGAGTTCAGTTTGCAAGTTAGGCTAAACTGTTTGTTAATAAAGTAGAAGCTGATATCGCCAACACCTAAACAAGAGAGCAATTTGAGACACCTTTGGTGAATTCCAGAACTCCCCTTGGTCTTAATTAGAACAACTGAAAGAAACTGTTAATTTCAATCAGCTGGTGAAAGGTGCTGCTGTCACAGTCAGTCAGGCTTTTGGAGTTCTGTTTTCAACTTTTTAAGTAACAGACAGTCTTACACAAAATATTCTGTTTCCCTGGAAAAGTAAGAGTCTTTTCTTTCTTATTAGAGAGTATTTATAGTGTTATAAGCCCAGAAAGTGTGTTAAAACTTGTTTTTTTCTAGATAAAGTTTCTTTGTTTTATCGAGTAGAACTGGAATTTAATAGCAAAACAACCTATGCAGAAAATAATTGTACTTTTTTTTTTTAATATATTTTCTAACAAAGCATACTGAGGAATTGACTCGTAATAGACAATATTAGACATCTACTTCCTGGGTGCCTAATCACTGCCAAACAAGTGCCTTAAATTTTTTTGGGAGACCTTCAAGAATCTTGTATATGCATTTTGATGTTCCAGGAACTTATTTCTGAGACCTTGAAATGTATCTGGTTTGAGATTTTTTTTTTTTTCTTTTGGCTTCTTCAGTTAAAGCACTTGATTTTTTCATTTAACTGTGTTTCTTCCCAAGACATATTGCTACATGAATTAAAATCTGCTGTGCTTTGACCACAAATAACACATTCAATTGAATAGATGTTCAGTGGAATGACCTACGTTTAGTATAATTAGAACGATTAAGTCAGTACAGCTGCAACATGCATTGTTACTTTGTTAAAACTGTGAAGTACTTATACTCAAGTGATATGTAGACACTTTAAAAAAAATTAACTTCAGAAAAAAACACTTTTAAGCAACATAAAACTTCTAATATATTCAACTGAAACTCAGAGGAGCCACGATGCTTATCTAGAACATGGAAGACCCAGGTTTCAATCTCTTTCTCTTCTTCATTTACAGTTCAGAGCAGAAATTGAAAAACAAAATCTGCCTTTTTAAAGGACAGTTACGGGTTCTACAGAGGTGGCCACAGATTCATCCCCTTTTAGAAACAGTGCCAAAGTAACCCAGTGAGAGTCGGGATAGTAGTTAAGGGACATGGGAGGAGGTATTTGCACCCTGAATGCTCTGAGTAGCTTCTGAAACAGTGGTGAACTCATGGGGAGGGGACATTTCTTCAAAGATGGACAATTTAGATGCAAAATCTTGCTCTGGTGTCATCAGAACAAAGCCTCAAGACCCCCCCGCCTGCCTCTTGGGCAACTGGTAGCTGGAACACTGCTGTCCCCTTAGTTTTTAAGTCATCTAGAGAATCTCTCTAGCTACCTCTATTACTGTTCTAATTCCATAGTAAAATGCACCTAAAAATCTGACCCTTATCATTATCATCAAGGGTAACCCTTATCATCAAGGGTATTTTTATCATACCCTTTACAAGGTAATATATTGACATACATTAAAAAAATCTGTGATTCCTTCCTACCAACTTCCCTCAGATCTGGTCAAATAAATGTATTGAATTAGGGATTCTTTCAAGTTTTCTATAAAATAAATTATGTGGCTGTTGTGTCTACAGAGTGTACATGTATTTTTTTAAAGCGTCACGTTCACTTTATACATTTGCAGAGGCCAAATGCTAGCTGCTCCTGCAAATTCAAAGAGCTTTCTACATGTTTTCTCTTCACATTTCTCTTGATTTCCACTTGCACACACAAGTCAGCCTCCCTATACAGCCCAGATTTGAATAATGAGGAGCAGAAAACATTCTGAAATGCTCTTTGCAGAACTTCTACCAAATAAGTATTTGGGTAAATATGCCACAGAAGACTAGGAACTTCAACCTTCAGGACTGCACACGGTTTCACCAGAGGATGAAGAACGTGGTCTGTAAGAGCTGCAATGATGAGCTCCTTTTGAATATTTTGTAGAGAACATTCCCTTGGCACAAGGAGGATGTACAATAAAAAGGTCAATACAGTACAAGACATTTCCCAATGTTCTTAGGTGAATCAAGACCAACAGCCAGTCTTTAACAGGATTTCGCTCTGCTTTCGTTGTAGCCACACTTCTATGCAATAAGGGGAAATTTCACATGCAGTAGAGATCATGTACATGCAATTTACACTGTTCCTTTGTTTCTCAATCAGGGATTAAGAAAAAAAACAGAGCAACCAGAACAGCAAGAGGTGCATGATCTTTTGCCTATTATCCAAAGGAATAGAGGCAAGAAAAAGAACCATAAGACATAAAAAGAACCATAAGAAGAATGTAATGGAACTGCTGGAATTGCCTAGCTTGGATATGTCCCTGCTTGAAATGTTTTTAGAAGGGTGTCCTTATTACCAGGGTGAAAAAAAAAATCCTAAATGTTAACTAGAAATCAATTTCCTTCATCCCACATCTTCCCCCTTAGTAAATGAAGACAGGATGAACAGCTAAAATTACTAATTGGTTTACTGATCAGTTGTAGTTTGTTCGATTGATTTGCAATTAATTCTGGTTTGTGGTGCATAGAAGAGGAAGGTTGGCGCCAACCTTTGAGGCAGCTGATACTCAATATCCTCCAAGAGAGCTGTGGGTCAGAATATCAATAATCTGTTTTGAAGCAGCTCCTGAAGATATTGAAACTGTGTCTTGTGCATTTTTAAGAGCTCCAGGGAACAAAAAGAAATCTGGATTTTGTTAATAAATACATCTTTCTGTGAAGATCAGACATTTTTAACCTTACAACTAGTATTTAGTGCCATTCTTGTTTCAGAAAAGTGGAAATATTTTTCATAATCCATACTACTATTGGTGCTTTTGGTGATAGCTGTTTATATCACAGCATTCACTCTTCCAAGCTTTTTACCGGTACATAGCAACTTCAAATTAAAAGACACTACAGGTTTTGCTTCACTAATAATAAAAATTCACAGAAAGTAACCCTGATAAGAGCACAAGTACATGCACAATGTGTGAGAGATATATCACTTATTTTGAGACATACAGGGCCGCATTTAGAGTGGGTACAGCTCATTTGTTTCAGTTATGAAATAAAGTTCTTTTAATTAGAAAAAAAATTAAATATATCTGAAGACAAAGAATCAGAATCAAGCACAGATTAGTTAAAATGGAGTCAGAAGGAAACTCAGTATCAAAAATTAGTATCCCTTTCTCCTTTGTAGTTGTTCGTATTTGTAACGTAACATCAGGTATTTTCTATTAGGAACCTGATTTAAATTTCACTTTAATACTCACTTGGTGAAAGAATCCTTTCCTGGATGCTTTTTACACTTTTGTATCCCTTTCTGTTTGGAGTGATCTTCCAGAAAGAAATAGTGACATTCTTTTACCCTGACACTGCAGATTGCTTATTTGTCTACTATTATTAGTGTACGCATCCCATTCCTTGGTCCAGTATGCAATTTTTTTCTTCTTTTCCCGAAGTTTGCCTATTTCATATAAAAATCCCTGAATCTTTTCTATGAAATGCATCCCCTTCTGTACGTTTCCAAGAATTTTCCATGTATCTTTATTACATTCTCCTAATCCCCCAAAACAGAGTGAATTTTGTTCTGAAATGACTTTTTCATTTTCTTTTTTCTGTTCAGAACTGACAGAAACATCTAGTGATCTGATTTTCTATGGAAAACATGTTAGGAAATCATATTTGATCCTTTCTTATTGTAGTATAATTACATTTTAATGCATGCAAAGCTGAATTTTAAGTACTCTTCATTTCAGTATTTGTGCAGTGTTATTTATAACATGAAAGAGCAACTTATTTTAAGTTAAAAAAAGTCTTTTTTAAACTTCTATTTGATGACAAGTTGCAGACACGTTTATGTAGCATAAAAAGTAACAAAATGGATGGGAACGGGAGAAATGAATGGCTATTCATTGAGACTATTTTTGAATCCCTAATAAATAAAACACCTGATTAAAGCTATAGAAGAGAAGTGATAAGGAAAACTGAACTGAGTTTCCATGCTACTTAAGACTCTGGCTTTTCACTGTAAATGTGATCTTGTTTCAAACTGTGAATGAGTCTAAAACTGCATGTTAGTAGCTGCATTAGAGGTACTGTAATAGTGGTGGATCATTCCCGTGAGAAAGGCAAGCAAGGCTTAGTGACTCCTGTGTAAGAGAGCTATCTGTCACAGATGTCAGTTTATCTGATTGAGACTCCTTAGCTGCTGCTATACTTGCACCCTTCTCTATATCAAGACCTTTGGCATCTACAAGCTGCCAGCATGGGAGGAAAAAAAACCTTCTTCTGATGAGATAGCATTGGGATCTTTGTGGCTTTTTGTCTCAGCAGTTAAACAATGGGTTTAATTGGCTGACATCTGAACTTTGAAAGAATCCTAATTCTTATGGGATGCGGGCTTTTTTACTGTATTTCATAACCCTTCCATCATTTTGCATTTCTTATACCATTAGCCCTGTATGTGTCCAGTCTGTCAAAGTAATCTATAGATCTTTTATCTGATACACCGGCAGAACACTTGTATATTTTTGTTGGTCATAGTCAAAGCTTTCATGATCATTTTGATGAGAAAAACAGTAGTGAGGAGAGCTGTCCAAATCATTCAAATGTAAAATTAAGACAACAAAGGCTGTTCAGATTTTTAATCCATTTCTTTCTCCTAATGTTTGGTTGTGATCTTCATAGAGATTTGATTATAAAATGAAGTCTTTCTTTTTTTAACCTTGAAAGCAATTCAAGATGAGGAGCATACAATTCATTACTGAATAAAATGACCTTCAGTACAAGACAGTTTGTGGGCCACATGCTCACTTGGGAAATACAAAATGTACTAATGCTTGCAAAACAGATTGTGAACAGGTTTTGCTCTACATCTCCAACACACACATATGCACACACCACCAGCAATTGCAGTTGCTTGGTCCAGACAGCTGTCCAAAATAATTTTTTTAAAACTTACTTTTCATATCAGAGTAGATATAACTGGCGTCATTGCCTTCACTGATTTATGGGAGGAGTGGGAATCTGTTTTCACTCTTGCATCTCTTACCAGACCACAAATGCAGAAAGTAACAAAGTTACCCTCATTTGCTGATCTGTTATGAATGTGCGTGGTTTTACGGTGAGAATAATGCAGTAAGACAAGAAAGCAACCAGAAGAACGAAGGAGAAATTGGGGTTGTTACAGACATCAACTCCATTGTTTATGATTGTGCATGTAAAATTTATGGATTTACCACTTCTTTGTAATGTATTTACTCAAGGAAGCTCTATTATAAATCATCTGTTTTCCAATAGGAACCTACATTTTTCACCCTAATCTTCCGTTGAGTTCACTGAGGCAAGAAAGGGTCAAATGACGAGCCCAGTGTTGCATGATGAGTCATTGAATGAACCAAGAGCACTAGGATCCTCCTTGCCCCTAGCCCTTTATATCAACAGGCCACAGGGGCTTTGTGTTGCTCCTTTCAGCTGCCTTTAAATCCAAAGTGTTAGTTAGAAACATCTTCCATTAAATCTTACCCTGGCTCAGACAGTGCAAGCAAATACAGTCCCTGAGATAGTCTGTTCATATACTGGATATGTTTCTCTGTTTTTTCTGTGACACCCTTTCTGCTGAGATTTGTTTACTGATCTCCATAAATCAGCATTCTCATCAGATGTGGTAATGAAGTCCTACGAGAGCCAGCCAATATTTCCACAGTCGTTAAGTAGTTATCTAAAGATTTCTTTCTTTTTGGGCTTGATTCACCACCGGGTTTCTTCAGGTTTATGCTAGCGTAAGTCTAATGGGTTCAAATTGGTTGCAGTAAATCAATGCACAGAACTAGTCCCTGAGCTGGTGTAAATCAGCATAGCTCCACTGTGTTCAAATGCAGCAATCCTTATTTATGTCAGCCAAAGATCTGTCCCATGGCGTTCAGACAAGCTTACTGTACATGCTGCCGGGCAGGTTCAGCTTTGATGACCAGGTATTCCCAGGTGGAGTATTAGGGTTACACTTTCAAAAATGAAAATCAGGTTTGATTAGAATGATAAAGGAGAGACATTGTTGTGTGTGATAGTTTTGTTGTTATCTGTTTCTTTTTTCTCTGAAAAAACAGCACTCCCTTTCAGAGCTGCTCTTCGGAGGTTTCATCTGCAGTAGGAGGAAAACCACCGACTGCAGGCTAACAGAGTGGCAGATGTAAAATAAATCCTTTGGAAGACATTTAATGCATGTGAAAAGAAGAAATGAGAAACCAAATCTACACAAATTAAACACAGTGGGCGAGTCCGTCTGTAGTCCTTCTACACGTTATCAATTAAGCTGTGAGCAGACAAAAACTTAGCCATATGCTTAGATGTGTAGGTCCACTGAAGTCAGAGGAACTAATCATGTATAAAACTGGCTTCCTCTAAGTTCTTGCCAGAAATGTCAGTCCTTTTTGACTGGAAATAAATATTCCATTTTCACTTAAGTATTTTTAGACTTTTTAAATAGATAAAACTGAAAGAAACTCTGAAGTGAAGTGTTGAGTAGAAAATTAATTTTGAAATTTTAAAATACAATCAATTTTTTTAAAAATTTTGCATTTGTTCCTTTTCTTATTTATAACCAATCTACAGCATGAACATGTATTCACAGAAATGGTATTCCTACAGCCACCTTTCACTATGAAAAGTTTCAGCAACAAAAAATGTTTTTGTCTACCTTTCTTCCAAGAAGGTTTTTGAATCTGCACATTTATGGAAGAGCATGTTGGAGTTGGGGTCCAGATCTCCCGAAATTCTCAGTGTCACAAAAGCAAAGAAATATTTTATTTGCTTTAATATTTAATATTTATAATATTTTTATTACAATATTAAAGCCTCTGTTTATCATAACGGCATCACACTGTATGGAGGAAAACGTGACAATTCTCCACTAATAACCATTTCCAGTGCATTCAAAAGCTAGAACTAACCAAAGACAATCCTAAAAGCATGGACAGAATTCCTTCTGCTTTCAGCACATGCAGTATCTCAGGTACACTTTGTGCCTTTGAGAATCTTCCATCTTCTTAAAACCTATAGTGAACTAGAGTATGTTGTGTATAGGTGAGGGCAGATATATAAATTCTCTTTTGTAAGAATTATTTTACAGTTTTTTTAAAGCATGCTCATATTTCCCCCGTCATTGTGTACTGTTGAATTTTTGTACCTATTAAATATTAAAATGGGCAAGCGGGTTTAAATTTAATTTTAACAGAGAAAATTGAGCAGCACAGGAAATAGTCTGTGCTCTGTATCTATTAATGGAAAGTCAAATTTCTGTTTTGCTATGTAAACAGCTGCAAATCTAGTGGAACAGTGTTCAGTTTATTTATGTCACCAAAAGCAAAACACAACAAAAAGTGCTCCCACTGACACTCATAAGCCTTAGGTAACCTTTTCTTTTAGCTTATGTGTTCATTTTATAGTGTCACAAAAACCCCTTTCTGCACTACAACAAAAACTTTCGTAGTCAGATTTTCTGATTTATGGCTTGTATTTATTTGCTAGCTATTTGTTCAGATATTATTGTGAACTTTAGGGCCTTAAGCATTGTTGTTTTAAAAATACACAAGATGATCATGTATTTTAACCCTTTTTTTTTTTATTTAGGAATTAATGCGAGTAAATATACATGAAAAGGAAAAGGAAAACTGGTTTAAAAGTGACCCAAGTCCACCTTAGTGAAAACTTTTCAGCATGTACTTCATTTTCCACACGTGCTTACACCACCATGATTTT
This sequence comes from Aptenodytes forsteri, assembly GCF_000699145.1. NCBI lineage: Eukaryota > Metazoa > Chordata > Aves > Sphenisciformes > Spheniscidae > Aptenodytes > Aptenodytes forsteri. Next base: position 7,490,341 of record NW_008794581.1, on the reverse strand, counting down.
AAGTCCATACTTTCACTGCTTTGCTGAATAAAGAAACAAATCTACAGCTTATTTCCTATAACAGAATTCCCTAGTTTCCATGTAAAATCCTTTACATGGAGCTCTAAAATAGCATAAATTGTTGATTAAAACTTATATCAGTCAAATATTGTTTTACATGAAACTTTAAAAAAATATATGTCAAAGCTCTTCCAAATTTTTATCTCACTTTTGGAGGGAATCTTTTCCTTTTTTAAAATTGGAAATTGCAAGTAGAACTAATTCTCTCAATGATATGAAGCACAGGAGGAATGCATTTTTAATTTTCTGTAAAATTCATATATGTATACCCCCATATATACATAGAAATAAACAAAATGGCATAACACGAGACTTTATTTATGTTGAAAGCTTGCATGTAGAGAATTTTCTGTTATAAATGTTGTACAAATAGAAAATGCAAGTTTTAAAAGGGATGCATACAGAAAGTGGGATCTATTTTAAGCAAATGGAAATACAAAAAAAGTTACATCAGCTTTCAAATGCACACGCACACACACACATATTTCATTACCTGCAATTTTCAATTTCTGATATCTAAGCCCAGTATATTCTTTTCCTTATTTGAAATGTTGGGATGATTCAGGATGAATGTGTTACTTGAGAAGTTTTATGCATGCAAGAGAAGTACATAACAAACCTTAGAACCACTGAATTATTACAAAACAGAAATTAAAAAAAAAAGGAAGACTGCTCTTTTCCTACTTGTCATAAATAGGAAATATCAGCACAATTCTTTTTCATGAGTAAATATAATTTATATATTCCTAACTGTATATCATTTACATGGTTGAACAAACCCAAAGAAACACGATTTGTTATTTTCTGAAAATATAGAATTAGCTTCCATTTCAACAAATATTACACTTTTGAACTGTGTCATTTCACAGATTTATACGGTTGATATTTTCCTCATTTAAGCTAAATTCACAAAGCACAAGTATTTTCCTGCTTTTTTTTTTTCTTAATAAAAAGATGGACTTCATATCTAGCATTTAAAATGTTAGGAAAGGTACTACTATGAAGTATCTATTGAATGTTAACCAAAAATAGACCAGAGTCTGAAGATTACTTTAGATATGATATAGGTTCTTTGAGTCTATATATTTTATGAAATGAAATTTATAATGATTGGTAAACAAATTGCCTGATTGAAGTCATCAGCCGAAGCTGTCTTGCACAGATTTACTGTTCGAAGCTCCAGTGACCTGTTTAATGACCCTAAACCTTAGTGTCAGAAGTTCTTTCTAATCCTTAAATATCCATGTCTAATAAATCCAGAAGGCTAATAAAAGGACTTTATTTTTTGTATTGATACAAGTATGGATTTATTTATTCTAAATTACTCACCAGAGAGAAACATTTCATTGAAAAATACCTCTCAAAAGTGATTCATTAAAACCAAAGTGTCATCTTTAAACAAATTGCTGGAAATTGTATCATCAGAGTTAATTGACAATATATCTTTTTAATTTCATTTGTGATCTCTTTACTGTCCTTCTTTTGAGGTAATTTTTTAACTAAAAATATTTTTCTATTATTTTTTCTATACTGAGTATAATAAATGCAGCTCCCTTTTGCTACAACAACC
>NW_008794581.1:7482738-7488646 GCF_000699145.1 Aptenodytes forsteri | reverse complement strand
TCCGGCTCCCCCCCCCCCCCCCCCCCCCCAAAATGAGCATGTGAAATCATAGATCATTCTGGGTGACAATAGTACTTTAAAAAATCAAACATATTAAGATATGGAAATGAATACTCAAAATGTATTAACAGCCTTAATTATGTGCAGCTGCAAAATCATGCAGTAATAAAAATGACTGTGAGTTCACACCATTCAATATTTTTCTTTTGCTTTCCTTATTCTGGCAACAGATATAGTTCTTTGAATTACAAGGTATATTTACACAGTAACTTTACTTAGTGCAGAGACTCAGCTTTAAAACACTTGTGACTTGAAGTCTAAAAAATGAAGTTAAAAATTCCTAATCAATGGAGTTATATCTCCACTGATAAAAGTAATTTCTTTCCCAATAGCTAGAATTAGCAACAACACAAAACAAGCCCCACAGTCAGATCAAAGTTGGGGGAAATCTGCATCTAAGCAGAGCTCTCTCACCTGGGCCTTGGCTTACTTGCAAATGTGACCCCACACAGATCCAGCTGCAGGATCCACACTTTTCAAATGGGTGTGCTTTTCCTGTTGAAACATTTGTAGCCACCACACTAGCCAGCGAGAACTATTTATCAGCCTCTCAGTGTTATATCAATCCATAATTCCTGTTTCAAATGCATCTAAGACCTCATCTTTTTGAACATCATCATAGAAATCAACTAGCTAATTAAGTCATCTTGTAGCATTATAATGAGAATAGTTTGATGTTTACTGCTTTTTTCTTAGTAGAGATAGGAGATTTTGTAAGAAATTGTTTTCATCAGCCTGATGTTCTTGCTTCGTCTAATTCACCAGTTATTTGTGTACAAAAAAAAAAAAAAGAAACTACTCATGCATTTTCACCCATGAAAATCTAGGAAAAAGCAAGGAGGATATCTCTCAGAAGTCACCTGCTCAGGTCTCTGACTTCCTATTCTGCTATTAAATAGCCCACATATATGTTATGTATATACAGTGACTTAGTATTCTGTGTTGAGTCCCAGATAAAGCTCTGTCAACTCACAGTAATGGTTACAGGGGGGACAGCTAGTTTTGGATGTCCCCAGTGAAGGAACCAGCATAAGCAGTATCCCTCACAAAGTTGCTCAGGAGAAAGTAAACCTCAGTGAATGAGGTGGTAAATTATCCACTCTCCTTTTCGCTATTTTTTTCTTAAGCTTAAATCAGGGCACAGACCACTACAGAAAACATTATTTTAGAGGAGTAGAGTTACCTGCTTGGACGAAGCCCCTTGTTTTCAGTTCTGTGCTCATCACTGCATAAGGCTGTCTCTGTACAGCACTGTAGAAACGGGCAGACTGGCCACCTAGGAGAAAATCTACAGCACAGTAATTTGGAACATTCTAAAAATTATTGAACTCCAATTTTCAATAATTAATTTTATTTATGCCATGAGTATATGGTGTGACCCTTCACTTGCCCTTTGGTTTATAATCACAAAACATATTGCTGGATAATCTCTACATGCAAAGAGTGTATCATCTATAGGCTAACCTTGAGGGGGGAATGATTTTCTAAGCTAGAAACATAAAATAAAATACCATTACCTACATAAAGGAAGATATAACACATTTAACTTCTAAGCCTTTTAAAAAATCTCTAGAAATATCCAGTACCCAAGAGTGTAGTCAAGAAAGATGGCTTGGTAAAGCACATCTAGCAATGGGTTCTTTGATACAAAACTGAAGACAATTTTCTCTTCCATTGAAGATAATACCAATCTTGCTATTGATTTCAGTGGTTGGAAGTGCCCAATGCAGCCTCCCTTTTCTGACTCTTTCTCCAGCCAGCTGCACGAACATGGGGAATGAATGCAGCTGAGTTCCTTCTTCTCCATTGTCTGCTATGTCTGCCCAGGCTGTGAGCTCTCTCCTACTGTAATGGGACTTTCTCTGATGATATGTTTGAGAAGGGGAAAGCAAAATGGGACCCAGTCCAGCAGAAGCTTCAGGAGCCACCGTATTTCATTGCCAAACTTTGGTTTAATTAAGGACACACTGCAAATGAAAGCCTTATGGTTTTGCAGTTCCTCTGCTTATGTTTCCCCATTCTTAATAATCCTATTCTCCTATCCCAGAATCCCTAATATTTAAGCATTAATTTATGTCTTTCTTTAGTTTATTAAATCAGGATACAACTGCAGCTTGCCAGCAGTCGTTTACTGTATTTAATCACTTTTGAATCTTATTCACTCTGAATGACACCAAATAGAGGTGTGAGGTCTTTCTTTGGAGTGGGTCTTCTCACTGACAAGTTACCAAAGAACAGGAGCAGAAGAAAGTTAGTGTTATTTGTCTGATTGATAGCTAATAAGGCCATTTCACGAAGACACTTGGAGTGTTGTTGCAGCCTGCTGTCCAATTAGCAGATCCCTTTTAACACCACTCTCCTAGCTCATCCACCTCTGTGCTATATTAGCCTAGTGCAAAAAAAAATATAGACAAGCTTTTACACTAATCTTTAAAAAACCTATATGAGAAAATATAATAAAAGGTTTATTACGTATAAATATGTATGTCTATATATTCACATGCATACACATAATGTGCATATGAGAAGTGAGAGAGAGAGGCACACACACATCCATATGAAAATTCTTAAAGACCGTACTGTAATCTGCCTGTGAAATGGTTAACAGGGAAATAAATCGACATTCCTTTCTATGTGTGTTACAAACATTATTATCTCCAAGTCACATTTTAATTTCATACTTGATGCTTCAGCTCATGCCATGTTTTTAGTTAGCGATGGCCTATTAAGCTGCTAATTTATATACTGTTGTGAAGGCCTCTGTAAATGCTGCTCTACAAATAATAGAGCAGTGATCCATAACCACCTTCCATGTAACAGCACAGAGTCCACTGCAGCTAATATGAAAGAACTGCTGGTTGCTAGGTGCCAAAATGCTGCCTGCCTATTTAGGAACTGCTATAGTTTTGTCTCCCTGCTAAGATGACAAAAGTGTAATTAGAGATTAATCAAGAGCTACATTAGTGCCACAGTTTCCTGCAGACTGACTTTTGTTGCTCACCAGCAGTTAAGTGCATCTGCCTGTATTTACCCGTTCTCTGGAGATTTAAAAATTTATTGTCATATTTACTAGGACAGCTACAGTAAGAGTTATCAAATCATGGAGGAAACTTGGCAAAATGCATATAATTTGCAATTGCAGATATGACTCTCTGTATTTATTTTTTAAACATTCCCCATATGAGAGAGGTTTTTAATTTCCTGCCACCACATACTTAATTCACTGGGATGAGGGGAAGAGGGCTTAGACCCAGATTGTTTTATCCTCTAGTGAGGCCTCATTAAAATAAAACTTTACACCATTTTTAATGTTCTTATTTAATTCTAAGTTTTTTGTAAGCTTCATTTAATATCATATAGACTCTTTTCTATTTAGATAGTAAGTAACTTCTAGAGCTGCTGAAACCTTTAAATACTTTAATCTGTTTATTATTTCACATATTACTAAACTATATATTTAGATTCCTGAGTTATCACCTTGATTTTTAGATAGTAAGTAACTTTTAGAGCTGCTGAAACCTTTAAATACTTTAATCTGTATATTATTTCACATATTACTAAACTATATATTTAGATTCCTGAGTTATCACCTTGATTATAACCACTACTTACATATTTCTTGATAGAAAATTAGCACTTACTAGGAAATCGTTGTGCAGGGTTCTCCTCATTATGTAGTAAAAGCCACAGAAGGATTTTGTTCAGAAATTTATTATAATTAAATAAATTCTGATTTTAATTTATTCTTCCCAAGTTGGAAACTTTTAAAATGATCCAAATCTTTCATAGGAAATACATTCCATTTCCTGGCTAGTTCTAGTAATAATATAAAGAGGATGGATAGGAAAACAGATGGAAAGATTATGGGACTTATCCAAGGTTGCATAAGAAATCATTGGTATCTGAGAGCAGATCTCAGATATTCTGTATTTTGTGGAGAAACCTGTACTCTCTTTCATTGAGAGACTACAGACAGTGTTACTTAAATGTCTGCTCCAAAGCCTGCCCATGAGTCTTAGCAAGCAGTCTGTGTTGAGCTCTGTGCTACTTAGTATCCAAGCCCAAGAATAGATTTATTTGGGTGGGATCATGTCAAACATGGCATAATCACTGGCACATAGGAGAGTAAGTCTAGTATGATAGTAAAAACGTGGTATTTCCAACATGAGTAGCAATCTTTACAGGGAGACCAAGAATAACCCACTTCCATTAATGAGATCAATGCTTAAAATCTAACGAGACAATAAAAAGCACAAAAAAGACAGTAAAAACACAGAGGTTGTGCAGCTTACTCTGAGTAACTTCATTTAAACCAAGCAGTCAGAATCCAAGTACAGGAAAATGCTGTATAAACAACTCTACTGTGAATGGATTAATAGTGTAAAACTCTGCAATCCAGCTTTCTTTCCACACCAACCCCTTTAATAAAAGAGATATGTATGTTATGTATTAGTTGGTTAGTAACTGAGGATTCAAGCATAAAACCTGTTGCTACTTATACATATATAAAAGTAGATGTATATATATAACCTATGCATGTATATATGTGTATAAATGTATACACCTATAGATTTCTGTAGAGTTGTAAGCAAGGAATTCCAGTCCTGGGGCAATAGAACAGGAATTCTGGGATGGAGTGTTTCTTTGGAACGGTTGGTTAGTAACTGAGGATTCAAGCATAAAACCTGTTGCTACTTATACATATATAAAAGTAGATGTATATATATAACCTATGCATGTATATATGTGTATAAATGTATACACCTATAGATTTCTGTAGAGTTGTAAGCAAGGAATTCCAGTCCTGGGGCAATAGAACAGGAATTCTGGGATGGAGTGTTTCTTTGGAACGGTCAAATTTACTCATAAAGTGGACCTAGAGGATAAAGCTCTGTACTACAGCATATGGCTCTGTGGATTTATTCATAGCTCATTTCTCCAAGGGAAAAGCAGAAACTCTGGTATTTTCGAAGGAAAAGGAGAATCAGGCAACCCCCCACACCCCTCCCCCTCCCCATACTTGTTAGAGATTGCTCCACATATTATGGCCCCTTTGATTTACACAAGGACAAAAGCTTGTTGATAATGGGCTTAACAATGAGCTTCTCATTTAGTACTTCCTAATATTTTTGTTTCCTCTTCCTTTTGCAAAGATTTTTACAACACTTACAAAGATAAAGTTTGGATAAGTTGGGTTTTTTCTTACATAGAATCTGGAGTTCAAATCCAGCTTTTTTTGAAGGTAATATTTTCTTCTTTCTTAATAATTACCATAGGTAACAGCATAAAAGCTTTTTTTGACTCTGCACAAAGACTGATGAACCTCAAAAACAAATGATGAACCTCAAAAGTTTTGAAAAAAATCAGTTTATTGATCCAGTTTTATCTCTTGTGCCTAGAAACATGATATCTGAGTTCAGTGTCAATATGTGTTCCATATATCAAATACTAATTTTTCTTCCCATCCTTTGTTTTATTTTTCATGGAAGAAAAATAGCTCACAACTACAAGGCCATTTTTTTTAGAAACTAACTTCTTTTACTCTCTGAGGGATGAGACGAAGAGGTTGCATCTTTTCAATATATCTGGAAAAGTCTTCTGTTTACTAAAAAATGCAACTTCTTATCTTACCCTCAGCAAGTTTGCAGATGACACCAAGCTGACTGGTGCGGTTGACACGCCAGAGGGACGGGATGCCATCCCGAGGGACCTGGACAAGCTCGAGAAGTGGGCCTGTGTGAACCTCATGAGGTTTAACAAGGCCAAGTGCAAGGTCCTGCACCTGGGCCGGGGCAGCCCCCAGTATCAGTACAGGCTGGGGGATGAAGGGATTGAGAGCAGCCCTGCC
>NW_008794581.1:7474657-7482369 GCF_000699145.1 Aptenodytes forsteri | reverse complement strand
CGCAGCGTCAGGTTAACTGAAAGAGCCTATAACATGGTGGTGGATGCCCCATCCCTGGAAACATTCCAGGTCAGGTTGGACGGGGCTCGGAGCAACCTGATCAGTTGAAGATGTCCCTGCTCATTGCAGGGGGGTTGGACTAGATGACCTTTAAAGGTCCCTTCCAACCAAAACTATTCTATGATTTTATGATTCTATGATCTAAAAAAAATAGGAAACTGACATTACAGCGTGTGAAAAAGTAAAGGTTTGTGAAGTCAAGCTGTACAGATATTAATAATAATAATTGTCCAAGAAGCAGTTAAGAGTTGAAATACTAAGCAAAAGTAGGGCTCATCTTTCTTGTCTTCCAGACTGTTGCCCTTCTGGATTGATAACACCTTAGTTTCAATATGATGAAGAGTAACAGCTGCCAGAACTCAGATGTCACCATAATTATGTTATGGTTATAAATTATGGTATAACCACAATGATAAGTTATCTGAACCATAAGTTCAGATACTTTCTATAACATGGGAATTGTGGCTTCAAACACCCTCAGACTGAGAAAACCTGACAGACCACAGCTCCTGTTTCCAGGAAAGTGCCCAAACTGTTTAGATGCTTGCAAAACTGGGTGACAGCTCTACCAATGACTGTGATCCTGAAGTTCTCCAGAGCTATTGTTCTTTTACTGGGGGGTTGTGGGTTTTTTTTCTTTTTTTCTCTAAATACAACTACTGGATCTTATGAGAAGCCGTGCTGCCTTCCGACATCTAGATTGTAAGAGCATAGGAGCAATAAACAGGAAAGGCACCTTCCTTCTCACTGTGTGGCATTTTGCACTCTGAGTATGGTCAGAGTCTAATTTTAACTGCTGAAGGAACATGAAGATTGACCAAGGAAGCAGCTTTTGATAACTGGCAGAGGTGCTGGAGAACAGGCAGTCTAGATGACTGCCTCAGATTTTGGGAACCTCATTTCCATGTAGTTTCCATTAAAGAACTTTGGATTGTACCAAAGAAAAATAATTTTAAAAAAATAATTTATATGCAAAACTAAATATGCTGTACTCTCAGTCTTGAGTTTTAAAGAAGTGATTATGTATTAAAATAAAACCTAAGTTATCCAGGATTAAGTAAGAACATATGTATAACTCAGTCACTTGGGATCAAACACTAGATCCAAAAGGCAGCTGCAAAGCACAGATGAACAATTTTGTTCAGCACAATTACCCTGATTGCAGCTAATCTGATTTGGGCTGCTGTATGTGTATGTATGTGTATCTAATCTTACATAAGGGTTGATGCCTTTGCTGGCTGAATTAGGTCAAAATACAAAAGACAAAATAGCTAATAAATAAGGAACATTATCAAAATTTTAAATCCACAATTGTACTCTATTTCCACAAACCCAGTGCTTTGATGAAAATTGTTTATTACATGGCTAAGTTCTTAGCTAGAAGGCATCTTCTGGGCTTTGAAGATTTTGCCATAGTCTTAGAAATAAAAAAAAGAAGAGCAAATTGCTGTGCTTTTCTGTAATTTTGTAAAACAGGGTGTTTCAAGATAAATTATACTAGCAGACGGTATCTGTCTTGTACCACAAAACACATGTAAAATACCTGTAATTTAGTCATTTCAAGGCATGCATGGAAAAAGGTAATAAACACAAACACATCCATACTAGTTTGTAGACATGCAGACTTCACAAGTTAGAAAGATCTCAGGCTTTTTAAATATCAAAGATAGGATCTGTGCTGCACACCAAACTACCTAAAATTGCCTTCAAATTTAAGGTGCAATTTATTTCAAATGGCATAAAGTTGTAGATAGCAGCACTAGCATACACAGACACACTGGATGTCTGTGTGTGTCAGTGACTGAGTTGAAAGAGAACTCATTTCTGGGTTATAGATACAGTTGTATATAGATAGATTGTACAAAATGCATAGGTAGATATAAATATGTGACATAATATATGCTTGTAATGTCCTGATTTAATTCCAGTTTTGCTTTTTCTTAATAATTTAAAATGCCCTTTTCTGTAAAATATTTTTTCTTCCAAACACTGTTCTTTCCAGATTCACACACTGTATTTCAAAATGTTATTATGTGTTCAGTGTGGTTTCCTGTAATTTTTTGCTCCTTTCCCCATTCAGGAAGCACTTACTGGACCCGAGTATATTTTCCTTTCTAATATTTGAAAAAGCAAAAAATAGGTGATTGCATTGTCTCTTGCTTTGCACCAAAAACTGTGACAGGAATGAAAAGGTGACTTGAGCAAGAAGAAGAATGGTGAACTTTAAATTGCCCATTAATGCATTGAATTTTATGAGGCAGCATTTATTCCCTTGAACTCACACCACCCTGAAACATGAACATGTTTCTAGGAAAGACCTTTTCATAATGGATGAAGATACTTAACATTTTACTGCCATTTTTCTGTTTTACTAATATATTGTAACAGTACTGTTATAGTCTACATCATAGTTGATTTTCTTAAGACATGGGATAGAATACGACTACTTTTAAAGGCTATTTAATTCTCTTAGAGCCTGTCACAATTTTTGTCTTCAAAACACTTTCACAAAGGATGTCGTGAACATCATCCTTTTTGAAAAATCCCAGTAAGCTCCTGTCTGTGTTGCAGGGCCTTTACATATCGTACAGTGGTAGGTTCCATACAGAGTCAGCCCCAGGCCTGTAGGAGAGACAAGGGGTTAACCCATCAGCTTGAATTACACTTTCAAAATTTTAATTCATGATGGAAAATTTAATGTGCATTCAAAAAAAATCCCAAATATTGCCTCCAAATCCAAAATTGCAACTGATGTTTCTCAGTGTTAGAGCGTTTAAATAACTTTGTATTTTGTGAGCTCAAAAGATTGTGGTAAATTAAATTGGGTGAATCATGTGATTCAATCATCCATGTGAATCATGGATGTGCACAACCTACCATAGAGGCACAGAGGAAAATAGGAAGCTTTCCACAGAGATCAAGTTTGACTAAATCTATGCTCTTCCCTGTGTAAGCAATGAGTTTTATCACCGTCAACTATGTTAAATAAATAGTTCCATGAACCAGAACTATATAATGCCTCATTTTATAAGATTACTCTCTTGTGATTGGTTGAAAGCTCTGATTAAGGCTTTTCCCCTAATTAAGGTATTCATAAGGCCCCTCTTGCATGTAGGTTCTCTTATGTCCATAAACAGGAGTTGACAAGATGGCTTTTCCAATGGTTTGGGTATTTTATGCTTTTATTCCTCTGCCTACTCTCTTGTACAGGGCAACTTGCATGAACTTTTTACTTTTAAAATCCTTATTCAACTCTCAAAGTCACGGTTAAAAAATGGGAAAGGAAAGATAGACACACAGCATGATCACAGAAGCTTCATTTTCTTCAAATTCAGAACTAAGACTGATACCAAGGAGAATGATGCTTGGATGGCCAGGAATCACTAAACACTGGACTGAAAACATGTGAAGGAACTAAGTGTCAGAGAAATGCCTAAGAATGAACACCATCATTCCAGCAGATGCCATGCTCAAGGCAGACACAAAGTTACAGTGTGCCCAATTATCTTGTCATGGAGGAGGCTAATAATTGTCGTTTTGAACAGATAAATCCCTTGGCACCTGTGAATTTTCCTGTATATCTGTTAACCTACAGGCATAGGGGCTTACCCCTGTTGCCGCCATAAGCTGCCTTTCTGAACCAGGGCTGTGCTGCAGCCCTGTGGATTGCTGCTCCTGGGAATGCTGCTGCTTCAGGAGCAGGGATCCAGAAATGACATTTCAGCACTGCCCAGGCAGATTTACTGGCTCTGATGTGCCACTTCCAGAAGCACAGACATTTCAGTATGGCAGACCGATGGGTCGGAGGGTAAAAGCAGGTTACCCAATGGGTGGAAGCAGATAATGGGCATTTTATTACAAACGCAACTCTCTCTTTAAAGCTGTTATTCTCAAGGATTATTCAGGCGACCTTAGTCATGATTTTGACTTCATTAAATGGAATTGCAACACTGTTCATTTCCACAACTGATTATGTATATGAGCAGTATTAACAGATTTAACAGATTAACCTCTTAACTGCTGGGCTTCTCTGAATAAAAGGATAATCCCTTTTTACGTTGCTCATCCTGGTTACCAAAATTAACAATTAAAGTGGAATGAAAGGTGGTTCATATTTCTGACACATTTAGACTAGTCTAAAGACAGTGAAAAACTTAAACAATAAGCTCTTGTTTAAACATCTATTAGTCTTACCCTGAAGGGCTGTAGAGATAACAAAGAATAACCTAGACTTGTTAACATATTTTTTTTTCCTAACGTACAAATTCTCTGCCTAGAACAAATATAAGATTTTCTGGTTGAAAAAAATAAACACAAAAAAAATTTCTTGAGCTGTCCTTCAGCAGAGAGAATTTTCCTTCCCTAGTTCAATAAGATAACTCAACATGGGCCTCCCTGACTTTGATGCCATTGCTGCTCTCAGATGCTTGACCATCTTCCAGGGCTTCAGGCAAGTACTTCACATTTACCTCCAGCCTTCATGGCAATTCATTTTGCTTTCTAAAATGGCACTGTGGATGAGGAACTCCTTTGCCCTGCCTGTTGACTCCCCACAGTTCTCACCACAACCGGTGAAGAAAGGACAAGGTTCTTGGAAATGGTTGAACATATCCCTCTTTCTAGGAGACCTTTCCACTCCTGATTTGTGGTTGAAGTGGGACAAGTCAGCAGATCCACAAGTGACTGGACTTCACTAGAGTATGATGTTGTTATGATTAAATTGCTCAGAGTCAACCCCTGGGCATTTAAACACACCGAATAGTTATATTTACATTATTAGCTATGGTCTTTCCTCACACCACAAATTCTGTCCAGTGATGCTGTTTTGAATTCTTCCAAACCCAGGCATTTTATTAGCCTAAATATAAACATAATATAAATATATTTATGGCATACAATATAAGCTTAAATATTTACCTTGGAGAGGAGAAAAGTGTTGCAGATATTCAATCTAAAATGGATGCCTGTGTCAGATGCTTTTGGAAGCAAGGAATAATAGCGGTCAGAGTATGCCAGCTTGCACTCCCTCTCAGTGGTAGTCACGTTGTGATTTCTCATGTTCAAGATATGTTTTAATTAAATAAGTTCCAATAGCTCAAAAAAGTTAGAAAAGACTTCAAAATATCAATACTCTTGCCATCATGTGTTTTGTCCTCGCTCATACTCCTAACAGATGTGTTACGTGGTTTGGCAGAAAATAATTTATTGGACCTCTCCTCGTGACTGTGATTTGAATGGGAAGTCAGCTTAATGCAACTGTTGCCAGTGATCCTAACTGCCTAAGAAAACATCATTGTTTTGAATATCCTAATTATTCATTAGCTGAATAAATGTCTTTTTCACGTGGGAATGTTTATCACTTTTGAAGATGAAATATTAGCTTCTTCCTCTTTCTATGATTTCCTTTCATTTGTGTTGACAGTCTCTGACTTACTATCTGTCCTGTCTGCAGTCTGTCAATGGATACTTCCCAGATCAGAACAAACATTGCTTCACTTCCATTGCTGTACAATATTTGGCCAAATAATGACCATATGACCATTATGTCCCTAAAACTCCTACATGCCATGGAAGGTTACAGCTCTGCTGTAATACTCCATAGCCCTGATTTTCTTGAGCTTCAGTCTGAAACTCAGTCTGAGGTTAGAGAGCAAAAACACAACTGTCACCTATAATGTCATTTACAGCTTTGTGCAAGGACACTTTTCTTATAAGCAAATTGATGGAAAATCAGCTCTATCATATTCCCAGTCACATTCAACAGTCAGACTGGGTGTGGAAGGAGAATAGACCTCAAGTCTCTTGTTCACTAACAAGTGCAACAGCTTTCAAAAAAGATTGTGAAAATTCATCTTCTGCAATAATATTGCTTCTTGCTGCTATGGCGATTAAATAAAAAAGTATTCATATGAGTATGCTAATACTCAGACAATATGCACTTCATTAGCTTGTTAAAAAAAATAAAAGAGTGCTATTGGACTAGTAAAGAAATGTGTTCTTAAACAGTGCTTAGCTATAATGAGTTCAGCTGAGTGACAGCCTACTGCAAGGGGAAATGCACAGGAAAGGGTTTAGTGCTGTTCTTTTAACAAGATAGACTATTTTGTGCCATGTTAAACTTCTTTCATTTTTTTGCAGTAATAAGAATTTGATCTTATAAAGGCATAAGAGGACTTGACCCGTTTTGAGTAAAGATTCCAGCTGAAGGCCAGCTTGTGACTTGTTTCAATCTATGAGCAATTGGTGAGACCACTTAAGTGAACAATTTTCCACTGATAGAGTTTGTGTTGTGGTCTGATGGTCATCAGCAGTGACAAATATTTACATTCCTAGGCTATTCACATACAAGAATTAACTTCATTGTACTATATCAGTGTCCTGTAAAACAGAATGATGAATAATCTTTCCAACAAAACAACAACAAAACCCCTGCATTCTATTTAAGACAAAAGGAAATTAAGGATAGTTGGTGTATACTATACCAGAATAACCTACAGCTGTCTAATAAACGACAAGCTCTGTCACTCAAATCCATTTTTTGATAGTTATCTGCCTGTACCTTTTGCTTGTGAAAGCTCCTGTATAGGTCATGCCAAATTTATTGCCATTTTTTCATAGTCATTCCATGTGCAATATTTGATTCCTGTAGTTCTGCCAGTCTGGAAGCGCTAGGGTCTGTGGTATTTTATGTTGTTTATATTTGCCAGCTAAGATTAAAACAGTGGGATGAAATATCTCAGATACGTATGCCAATGACATTAAGAAACAGCTACTGAAATTAATAATTTTAGCTGTTAGGAAGCATTTACTAATAAATTACTATGAAAGGTGAATATATTTCAGAACACATTTTTAGATCAGAAACAGTGTCTTCATGCTTTAAATAGAGAAGAAATTGTGGTAGACAGAGGTACGTTGTCTTGGGAAATTGATGCCAGCTAAAAGGTAAAATTGCTGTTTGGGGTTTTTCAGAGCATGAAAATAGATAATCTGAAAGAAATGCCAGTTTCCTGGAATTTCTGCAAATTTGATGCATGCTTTGTCTACTGCATGGGAGTGGAAGGATTTAATCCCTTACTGTGTGAAGGGAAAATGCTGCTACCTTTGAGGCTTAAGAATTTGGATATGTTCATTAACAGTTGGGTGGATCTTTAAGCACAAATCCCGCACAGTCTATTCACCTCTTTTGTGGTAAATGTGAGGAAGCTGGATGTTTCCCTTGCACTGAGAGGAACAGGAGGACTATTTCTAGATCTGGAGCAGGGGGGCCAATAATGCAGAAGAATGGACGGTTGCAAAGGCAAGGACCAGCAGGAGGAAGAGACTTCCTCCGAAGCCTGAGGTACCCTTGCAGAACCGCTTCATGGCTCTGCAGGCAGAAGAGGAAAGTCCTGTCACACCAGGAGAAGCGCTGGAGCTAAGTAATGCAGCCCAATCTGCCCCCCGTATAACAACCAGCACCACTAAGAAAAGGCAATGGGTGATAGTAGTAGGCGACTCTCTTCTGAGAGGTACGGAGGCACCCATTTGCTGACCGGATGCACTCTCTAGAGAGGTGTGCTGCTTACTGGGGCTCGCATCAGGGATGTCACCGAGAGGCTACCAAACCTCCTACAGTCCACTGACTATTATCTGCTGCTGCTTTTTTACGT
>NW_008794581.1:7471942-7472495 GCF_000699145.1 Aptenodytes forsteri | reverse complement strand
TGGTCACTGCAGCCCAGGCTGCCCTTGAGCTTCACATTCCCCACCAGCCCCTCCTTGTTGGTGAGAACAAGGTCCAGTCAGTCTCAGCTCTGTGCCTGGGAAGATGTTGGGGTAGTTGAAGTTCCCCATGAGGAGCAGGGCTTGTGAGCATGATGCTGCTCCTATCTGTCTATAGACGGTCTCATCCGCTTGGTCTTCCTGGTCAAGTGACCTGTAGCAGACCCCCACCATAATGTCACCTGTCCCTGCCTTCCCTTTAATTCTGACCTAAAAGCTCTTGGTCAGTTCTTCATCCATCCCCGGGCAGGTGGATGGCTATAAACTCTTCAGAAGGGACAGGTGAGGAAGGAGAGGCGGTGGGGTGGCCCTGTATGTTAGGGAGTGTTTCGACTGTCTAGAGCTCAACGATTGTGATGATGATAAGGTCGAGTGTTTATGGGTAAGGATGAGGGGGAAGACCAACAAGGCAGATATCCTGCTGGGAGTCTTATAGACCACCCAACCAGGATGAAGAGGTGGATGAAGCGTTCTACAAGTGGCTGGCAGAAGTCTC
>NW_008794581.1:7435387-7469083 GCF_000699145.1 Aptenodytes forsteri | reverse complement strand
TCTTCATCAATGACATAGACAGTGGGATCGAATGCACCCTCAGCAAGTTTGCAGATGACACCAAGCTGAGTGGTGTGCTCGACATGCCAGAGGGACGGGATGCCATCCAGAGGGACCTGGACAAGCTCGAGAAGTGGGCCCGTGTGAACCTCATGAGATTTAACAAGGCCAAGTGCAAGGTCCTGCACCTGGGTCGGGGCAACCCCCAATATCAATACAGGCTGGGGGATGAAGGGATTGAGAGCAGCTCTGCCAAGAAGGACTTGGGTGTAGTGGTGGATGAAAAGCTGGACATGAGCCAGCAATGTGCGCTCGCGGGCCGAAAGGCCAATCATATCCTGGGTTGCATCCAAAGCAGCGTGGCCAGCAGGTCGAGGGAGGTGATTCTGCCTTTCTACTCTGCTCTGCTGAGACCCCACCTGGAGTACTGTGTGTATGTTTGGAATTTATGAACTAATAATATAAGCCAGTGCCTGCGCACCTGCCTGGTCATTAGGCTCCCGGTATGTAAGAATTTCTGGATGATAAGAATATAACCAAAATCTGGTCAAAATCTTGGCAAAAGAAACACTTTCAATATCTAATCTACCCATATAGATAGAGGACTCTGATGTGCTTTTGGAAAAGTCTGTCCCTCCAGAAGGCAATCATCAGGGAAGTGTGTGAGGAAACAATATGAATTCTGGGAATTTCCTCCTTTTTGTTCTCTGGGAAAAGGAGAAATACATATTTTTTTTCAGTGAACAGAAAAGCACAATCACTACATGCAAAATCCCATTGCATACTCCTTTGCCATTTTTCTCCTTTGCTCAAATATTAAAGAAAAATAATAGTAAAAGCATTTGAAAGAACAAACAGGAGGCATTAATCTGCTCCTGCTTCTCTTATTAGAACTTATTACACTAATCTCCTCTTTTCTTTCCCACCATTTGTGACTTGAATTCATGTCTTGTCTTTAGGAGGTGTGGAACAGAGCTATTCAGCTGCCAGAATCATTGTGTTAAAAAATGACAGTTGTAGCAAGTGAGTAGAATAAAACTATGTATGCAAATTTATGAATATTGGAATATATTTGCCAATTTCAATCAATTATGACAAAGGTAGTGATACTACTTTCACAGAAATGGATAACTGTTTAGAAGAAAAAGACACAAATCAGTCCCCACTGAGGGAAAGCCTGCGGCTTGAGTTCAAAACTTAGATTAGACACCAGACCATAAATCATGGGAGAGCACCATGGGGAACTGGCTTTCCAAGCCTTCAGCTGTTCACAGAGTTATTTGTTTAAAGAGAGAACAAAACTGAGCCAGTAGCATAGTTTTCAACTCTGCAGACTGCATGACAGCACCACTGCTTTTGGGTCTGAGGGGCCCACATGCCAAGTTAGGAAGACTGAGAGGAAACCAGAGCCTGTGTTAGCAGTTTGCTGAAAAAAACATTGTTTTATTGCTTTCATCAAGGCCAATTCCAACCATACTGTACCATCACTGGGCTATGCAGGCTGCAAAAACCAAAATCACTCATAGATGTAATAGTAGTTTAAAAACAGAAGCCATGAGCTCCCATTTAATCTCTGTAATTATTTATGCCAAGAGAAAAGGGAAGGCTAAGTGAGTATCAAAGGCTCCTGTATCCCCAACTGAGAATACAGCATATTGTTTTAAGTGGCAACTTGTCTTCCTGAACTTTTGTAGGAGTGTTTAAACTAATCCACATCTCGGGTCAGTTCGCAATTCCGACAGCTAATATGAGCTATTACAGACATTCCTAATATCTTTTATAAAATGATTGCAGCCCTTCTCTTTCTCTCCCCTCTTTCTTTAAGGTATGATTGGAACAAAGTTGATGAGACACAATTAAATCTTTGTATTTATACACTAATAGTTCAGAAGTTTCAGAAAAGTCAGATTTTAAAATTTTTTTCCTCTTCCTTCCATCCTATCTTTGGGAATCAGTCTCACAATTTCCAAGTTACATCCCACTGTGATTCACTTGTCCTGGTTCGTGGACTGGATCCTCACAATGCCCCTGCTGCACCTAGTTTTAGGTGGCAATTAGGGGAATTTATGGTGGAGTGTGCTGAATCAACCTGGCCTTGTTTTCTCAACTCAAGGTGTACTTTCGCTTATGATATAAATGGCCACCACAAAACCCTTCATTTGGTGGTTGCTGTAGAAGGTTATGAATTCATCTTCTGTTGACAGTTACTATTTGGTTACTATCTGGAGATGAGCAAAAACAGAAGGATGAAAGATTTCCCAGCCAAACAAGCCATTGTGATCATTTTGACTGTATGTAACTCAGAATAAATATTCATCAGATGGCTTTTACACCTAACCAGCTGACTAACATGGAATTAGAGCAGTTTTTAACCCAGTAATCTTTATTTAAGAAAAACTTCACAGGCTTTGCAATTTACATTGCAAAACTATCTAGAGCCGGGGCTTATGCTCTTACCACACCAAGCTTCCAAATCTTTTTTTCAGTTCTGCCAAACTGAGTACTAGAGAGTCCCTACACAGTCGCACACTCTGAGAATTTATTTTGAGCCAGCTGATCCTTGTATGCACGGTCATCATACCTGTAGATAAGAAATTCTGCTCATCTCCTTGTCTATAGAAGTTCACTTCTCTAAAGGGCATATCACAAGACAGGCAACTACCTAAAAATTGACAAGAGGTATTTCTTGAAAGCTTTCCTGTTAGCTCCTCTCTCTTCTGCTGTACAGTTACACCAATGGGAATATGCCCCATCTTAAATTTTAAGATGGTCAGAGAAATGACCAAATGTTAAAATTGATTCAGATTATTCATCACCAGTTACGGGTTTCTGTCATTGGAGGCTGCGTGCCCAGAATAAAAGTTGTTCCTGTGTTACTCTTCACATATTTAATTTCTGCATATGGATTTGCAGATTATCCTGTCTCTACTTACTATTGTGGAGAGCTGTGGAAAGATAAATAAGGTGCACAAAAAGTGTAAGTTATCCCTCAATTTGAATACACATCAAACAGTTATTTCTTGAATATCAGCTGGAACTCATAGCTTAAGCCCATCTCTTTTTAAGCAGGGCAATGTTTTGAATAACTAATTTTGAGTATTTCAAATCAGAGAAAATTTTGCACCTAATTTACAGATTTCTGAAACTGGATGCTTGCAACAGAAATGCTAGCAGCCAGTTAATTTTTGTGCTATGAACAGCACTACAATTAGTTCAGGCAAATTCACACATGTAAACAATGCTAGAGAAACAGGTGTTTACTAAAGACTAGCTGTGTTGGTCCTGCTTAATAACCTCATGCTTCAATCTCTAGGACTCCTCTAAGAAGGGCTAGTAAACATAAAAGCTGCAGAAAGTATGTTCAATTATATTCCTAGCATCCCATCATATAACAGCAACCTCAGGCAGAGCAAAAAAAATGGGCAGCTAGCATCCCAATATAAATTAGATTTTTAATTAACTCCATAGATGGAAAAAAATAACGCTGTGGTAGTTTACTGTATTAATTATCTCTCTTTTACTTTTACATACAGGATATAAACAACCATTGAGTGTCATGCTAAAAAACACTAATCAAACACAGTCTTCTGTTCTTAGCTAGGCTTGCTATGTAAGAGCAAGAGAACATCATTTGGAAACTAGTATAGAATTAAATTTTGCCTTTTTCACATCTTAGGAAAGCAACCCATTCTGAAAGTGAAAATAGGCAGCTTTGAGTTTCAACTCCTATAAATCTCTTCAGTAAACTTTAGGACACACAAAATTTATAGACTAGGTTAAATAAAGAGATTAAGAGGAGACTTGGGTTTATATCTGTTGTACATGTTGCTTGTGTCTTTCCCTTAAAATTATTATTTTCTTCTAGCTGAGGTTTTCCTTTTATTGTATTTGTTTTGTATTCCTTGGCAATGTCCTTACTTTTCTATGGTTTCTTCCTCTTCCTTATCTTGTTGGGTTTTAAGGGGATTTTTGCACACATAACAAGAATCTAATAATTAACTTCTGGGGTTTTTTTGTGTAATGAGTTACAATATGTGAACTGTGTGATTTGAACGTCTGTTTTTTATTGTATATAGACTAGGTTTTCCCTAAAAAAAAAAAAAGCTATTTATTAATTGATATCATGTTCCCTGTATTTGCTTTCTGCAGTCTTTTAACATTAATAGATTAAAATCTCCATAGAATGGAACTTCTGAATCAGAGTCTGAAGAAATAATTTTTATGAGTTTCTATGTAATAATCACGTTTTGAGAAGTACACCCACACTCATCAAAAAATGTATTACCTGATTTATAGGGCCAAATCAAAACTACTCACCTGCAGGTTAGATAGGACGTATCAAGATTATGTATGCCTTTTGCAATCCACAGGGAAAAAAACACAAACTGAGTAACTGAACAGTTTTTAATAGCAAATCTAAGAAAATTACTTTAATTCTTCTCTAGACATTCTGCAAGGAAGAAAAAAAACCCCAACCCTGAGGTCTAAAACCTCAGCCAGCATTCAACTTGTGTTGCTTCAATCACTGCTGTGGAGCTGTGAGGATTTACATCAGTAAACTTGGCCCTAAATCTCCCAAATTACAATTTTCCTTTGTATCGGTTATTCAGCACTAATCTGTATAATTTTCCCAAACTCAAAATAGAACAGATTTGGTGTGGGGGAGAGGAGGGAGAAAGAAGAAACAGAACACAAGTAAAAGGGATTGCCAAGCTGAGCACAGAATTACTGGGGGGGGTCGGAAATGTCAGTAGCTCAAACAAGCAAAAGAACAATCACGAAGGTGTTACTGCACATATTATAATATCATTGTGTTATATAGAAAGTTGCATTTCCCTTTCTGGTTTGTATTTATTTTTTAAAGTATAAGACAGTGAAGATGTAAAAAGCACAACTCTTTCCCCATAAACGGACTGTTTGTGATTAAGTAACTTGGACTAACTCCTGTTTCCTTTATTGATGAGATTAGTCATATTTCTTTACTGGCCCCAATTCAGCAAAGCACTTAAATATGTGCATAAATCCTACTTATTTCAATGGGATTTACACATGTGCTTAAAATTAAGCACATGCTTAATTTCACTGCTAAATTGGGAATAAGAGAAATTGAAGTGGATTCCTCACCCAATACTGTGATTTGGCTATTCAGTAACCTTTCTTTCATGTTAACTTGCAACATCAAGCAAACCTAAGATTTTTATGATGAGCAAAATTAGACCAGGTGGGCTTGCAAACCAAGTACTTTAAGATTACTTTTTTCTGAGTAGTGACCATGGACTTTCCTCCAGGCAGCATCTAGCACTTCTTGGATGCTAGTGGAAACAAATTCAATGTATGTATTGTACTGGTGTCTCTGAAAGCCATGTTTGCATAGAAGAAGATGTCTATAGATAAATATATCACTGATTGTATCTTTTCCTTCCTACCCCAAGATCTCATGCTACTACTACAACTTCTGCAGTCTGCAGTATTTTACTGTGCATACATATTCCCCTATGCAGATTGTTCTGGAGATAAGTAGATAGTATATAGTATTTTCTGTTGTACTTACAGTATCTGGATTCTTACATCTTCAAAACATTTAAGTAAAACTTAATTAATTAATCTCTCTGCAATTATGAGTGCTCAAAAGAAAAGGTCAGTGAAGATACACTGCCAAGTCTCCTAGTGGTTATCACAGTTTCGAAGAGTCATAAATGCATGTTTTCAAAAATCTCTCTTCTCCTCAGACCACTTTGCATGATGTTAGGAACACTTAGCTTCACCTTTGGAAAGGAATACAACCTTTTAAAAGCTTGACAATCTTGTGAATCAAAATTATCAACAGTGCAGGAGACAGAAAAATACAAGCTGTGCTGGTTTTGGCTGGCATAGAGTTAATTTTCTTCATAGTAGCTAATATGGGGTTATGTTTTGGATTTGTGCTGGAAAGAGTGTTGATAATACAGGGATGTTTTAGTTGTTGCTGAGCAGTGCTTACACAAAGTCAAGGCCTTTTCTGCTTCTCACACTACACTACCAGCAAATAGGCTGGGGGTGCACAAGAAGTTGGGAGGGGACACAGCCGGGACAGCTGACGAAGAAGAGGGAGGGGGGTGGGGGTGGTGGTGGTGGTGTTTGGAGTGATGGCATTTGTCTTTCCAAGTAACTGTTACACATGATGGAGCCCTGCTTTCCTGGAAATGGCTGAACACCTGCCTGCTGATGGGAAGTAGGGAATGGATTCCTTGGTTTGCTTTGCTTGCCTGTGCAGCTTTTGCTTTCCCTATTAAACTGCCTTTATCTCAACCCACGAGCTTTCTCACTTTTACTCTTCCAATTCTCTCCCCCATCCCACCAGCAGGGAGTGAGCGAGTGGCTGTGTGGTGCTCAGTTGCTGGCTGGGGTTAAACCATGACACAAGCAAAGCTTTCTGAGAAATGATGGCTATAGAAAGTTGCTTTCCCTCACCAGAGGAAGTTTTTGGATGAGAGCCTGTTTGTCCACTACTTCAAGATATTTGGATGTGGAGCATATTTTTTGAATCAGCTTCCAAAGTAATCTTTAGATTCACTATTCTAGCTAGACTCTAAAAAGCTGTTAGAAGAGCAGTGGATCTTTTTCTTTGTCATACCATTCTTAAGTGTATTCTCCTCCGCTGATACACTATACTTCAGTGACTTTTTGTGGCAGAATGTGTTTACCCCATACACCTTTGTCCCTTTAATTGAAATCTAGCTGTGAATATATTTATTTACATCATAAATTTTGCATATGTAAACGTTGTCTTAATGAGTTACCATATGGCATTTTGGCTGAATAACCAGTCCCAAGACTTTGCCAAAGAATTAGCAGAAGGCTCTTCTCTCTTTTACACACACACACAAAAGCAACCAAAATCTAAAAAACTTTCTAGCTTGGGCCTTCTGTACAGCAGCTCCCAGCATGCTTCCTGGTCTCAATGGCACAGCATGGCTCCCCTGGCTACCACTAGCTCATCAAAATCTTCCTCCAGTGGGTTTTTCCTTGGAACAGGGGTGTGACTTGACATTGCCATGGACATCTCCGCTGGGTACCCACCTGTAGTTCTTTTCCACAGTTGTGGGATATTGCCTCATCTTCTCTCACTTCCCACCTGATTCCAACCATCTGGGCACAAAGAGAGGGTCTTCTGAATCCCAAATTATGTGCAATGCATAGGACGGATTTTCAAGTGTAACATAGCTTGAAAAATGGGGCATTGTGCAGTGATGCTGCAGAACTGTATTCTAAATATCTCTGTGCACTTCATGTATCTTTTGTAAATCAGCTAACCCCACAATGCTGAGTAGGGAAAAAAAAACCATATCAAATGGGAATAAAATATTTTAGATGTCTCATTTAATGTAAATAATGTCAGTTCATTTCTTTTCTTAGGTATTTTATTCTTGTCTCAGTGGAGCTAATGAAGTTAGGGGTAATTTTTTTGTTCCGTTCTTAGGAAGTGCAGATCCTTGCACAAGCTGAGGTAACACCACCCCCTTCTGTTCACACTGATGCTAGGCTAAGATAGCTACATATTCAGCATAGCAAAAAACTGGTACTCCAGTACCATTTGCACAGCTGAATAGGAAGAATGGATTTTACTGTTACAGCTTAATTATGTTCATTGAACTATATTTTTTCAATTAAACTATTTTAATCATTCTCTAAACTAGCTTATTCCAAGAATTTCTGGACAGGAAATTATTAAAATAGCTAAAACAGATTGCAACTTTGCTTTAACTCTCTAGCATGAATAAATACAAAATATAATTAATAAAAAAATAATTTGGATGTTAGGGAGCAATTTTTGTTATCTGCAGCTCATTTTCATTTTAGTATGCCTCTTTTGATCATCTGTCAGAGCAGCATCTCTCTTCCGATTTGATACTGGGAAGGTTTCTCCTTTTGTGAGACGGAAAGAATTTTACTTGTGTGACTTTCTGCTTTACAGGCTCATTGTGGTACACAGAAAAAACCTATTACTAATATATTATGCTCAGGTAGGTTCCTCAGCATTACTTGATTAGTTCTTTAAGTTGATTAGCAGTCTAGTACACCAGTTGTCTGGCCAAATTACTAACTTTGATACAATTAAATCTGATGCTGAGGTTGTGGTTTCATGATCATTTCTCTGGTTGGAAGCAGCGGCTTGAGCAGTATGGTTCCCTCCATCCGTGGATGTTCATTTCCATGTAATGAGCCAAAGCAGTGAGCTGAACTGGGGCTGAGCCAGGTTAAACATAATTTAGCTAAAACCAACCCTGTGACTGTCAGCTTAGGGAAGTGTCCAGGTCACGGCACAGCTGCATGAGCAGCACAAGCTGGGGGAGCAGCCCTGGGGCAGGGTGAAGAAGGAGAGGGATGTGGGAGAGACTACTTACACTTGTATATTTTTGCTGCAAAGACTTCAACAAAGTGCTCTTGAGTAAAGGTTTGATAGGTTTTTTTTTTCCCCATGCAGACTATAAGCATTTTAAATGGTAAAGCAAAATTAAGAACATTCTGGAAGCTTTGAGCAAATCACAGAAAAAAACCCACCTCTGTGGATATTTCTAATGCTAATATTTTTTGAAGTCTTTCACATACATGTGCTGCAAAGCCTGGTCAGTATGAGTGTCATTTCTGTGTTTTCTACAACTCACAACTGAGGTCTAAAAATGAACTGGGATGCCTAACCTTGTGGTGTTTGGAAAACTCCCTGTTCTGGTGTAAGACATATTTGTTTGACTATTTACTCTGTGAGGCCATGGAACTCTGTTAGCCAGGGTGAATTGTCCCAACTATGAGTCAACCAATTAATTTAAATCAAAGAAGGAGAAAGTTGTTCAACTGTCTGGAGAAAGACGCTGACTGCTTTCCAGTATCACTGAAGCAAGGAGAAGTTCTTGTGTTAGTCCTGAAGCAATGTACGTGAAACACAACACTCGGTCTTTGTCATGGAAGATGTTTTTTTCACCAGGAAGAGAGACTCTATGGAAAGACCAATCACGCTATAGGTGCTGTACCTGAACTGCAAGTTGCCATTCTGCACAGTTGTCTTTGTAGGACATTGCGCTGCTTGGACATCCTCACAGCTGCACGGCCACATGACGAGCAACCCATGGGCCATCCTGGGAAGTGCCAGGGTGCTGGAGAATTAGGGAGGGGAGGATAGCAGATTTGCAGGGAAATATCTGCTCCTTGGTTGCACCAAAAGAAACTTAGGATAAAGCAACATGTTTCTTTTCTACCCATACCTCTCTCCCATAATGGAGAGACCATTAAAACTACTGAATTATTAAAAATTTAGAGCAAACCCCCAAACTTTTGCAGATTCCTAAACAAAACATATTACTGGTGTGAGTGATATTTCGCTGCTTTTGGTCTGTTTTTCAGACACATATGATGAAACCTGGTGATTACCACAACTCTGTGTCACACCTGACTCAGCAGAGCAGAAAGCCTTGCTTTCTGGATATTGGAAAATATAGGAAATATATCTTTGATATAGGAAATCAAAGATGTGCTCCACCACAGTTTCAAGCACCACAAAAAAGGAAGGCCCAGATTAACAAAACAAAACAGGGTGTTACAAAGAGGAACAAAGAAGAGGAGGGACAGTTCTAGGAAAGGGGGGAGCTAATGCTTCAGTGGAAGAGTTCAGGTGAACTGTGACTGCTGTGGTGATTTTTGGAGAAGGCTTCCTCCCTCTCTGACACTCACCCAAAGGAGTTTCTCAGCTCTGTAGCTCTATGCTACGTATAAAGTCAGAGCCACTTACTTCTTGCTTCTATCAGGTGAACCATTTCTGTTATCAGGAGACCATCCATATCTGCTGGAGATAAGTCATGCCTTGTCCCTCTGTGAAATATAAAGGATTGTAGCTAAACCCAACCTGAGCTCTTTTTTCCATTGGCTGAGAGGAAATAATCCCAAACTTCACACTGATGCTAACCTGTCATGAATGGAAACTTGATCCACAGAAAGTATTTAGGAGTGGTTTCTGCATTTCTGCAGTGACTCAGAAAAAAAAATGTGCGTTGTTAATTTGCCTTGTTTTAGAAGGGTACAGTGTGGGACAACAACTTTTCCTTCTTTAAATTTGCATTTTAAAAAAGCTAAAAGTCCTGACTTTTCAAGGGTTCAATGCATTTTAATAAAGCTAAAAGTCTTGACTTTTCAAGGGTTCAAAACTTTCAGCTCAGGATAGATTTCCAGATAACTCTTGCACCTGAAAGCAAGGCAGGCTTTTTCTTGAAGTTCAATATCCAGAAACTCTTTTACTGGGGATTTTCAGAACTATTGGCAGGCCCATGTGTTGAGACATTTTGAAAATTATGATTTTTCAAATGAATGGGATATAAGTTTGGAATTTTTTGTTTATTTGTTTTTAACATGATCTTCAATTGTGGATGCTGAGCTCTGGAAAAAAGCTCTTAAATGTCATTGTCTGTGTTTTACGTATACACTGTGCTGAAAGATTGCTCCCAACGGTGTCCTCAGGTTTTAATTTCCTGGCTTTTTACACTGTCCAGCTCCTGCAGTGTCTCTGAGTGAATGGCAGAACACCCCAGAGAGCGTGCCAGGGGGTGTTATGTGGGTCCTGTATGCTTCTAGTTTGCCCTTGCAATCCTTGTAGTCAATATATTCCTCAAGACTAGGTGTGGCCCATGCTGTCACCCGTTCGCTCTACCCCAGTGTTGTTACACACTAGGACTCTGTCAGTGTCACAAAGAGGGTTGCAAATACTATCATTCATAACAAATGATGACACTCCTGTATGGCCTCTGCTCTCCTACAGCAAGTAGGTAGTAACCCAAAATGTCCAAAGGGCAGGATCACATTTTCATCAGGTTCGGGAAGTGGAAGCTGTGCAGGGAGGTTGCTGCCAACCTGCCTTCAACACTTACAGTCAGAGCATGCACCAAAGATCAATGAAGCCATGGCTGGCAAGGTTAGGGAGGTGAACTTCTTCTCAAGTGGGGCTGGAAAATAAAGCTCTGGCTTGAACACAGAATGACCCAAGAAGTCCTCATCAGGGCTCACCATGTATCAAGAAGAAGTACAGTAGAAGACTACCCAGAAAACCAAGCAGTACAGGAAAGAAGATATTTCAATCATCTACATAAGCAACTAGAAAATTTGCCCAAAAGAAATGAAAAAAAAAAAAAATTCAACAAAAGGTCTAAAAAGTTTTCAGATTACACAATTTTTTTTTAATTAAATACACCATATTGGATACTCAAAGTAATTGTCAAAGTAGGTTCTATTACCCACATGAAAGCGCTTAAAAGAACTAAAAAGAGATAATGTGTTTAAAGCAGAATGAAGGAGGTATTTAGAAATAAAAAAAACCATAAAAGTCTTCAAAAAGCAGAGATCATGTCAAAACAAGAACAGGGGGGGAACATTAATTCTGATGAGTTAAACATGGAATTTTAATGATGTAGATCAGAAGTAACACTTCAGAAGTAGGAAGCTTACCAGAGAGTTTGTAGGGCCAATAGATGATTGAGGTGTAAAAGGAAGGTGGGCTGTTTTCATAGCTGAAAATGAATTCCTTGTGAACATCCAAGCAGCTTTTGACATGGTTCCTTATCAAAGGTTCTTAAAAGGAATTACATTGTCATGGGCTCGTATAGATTAAGGGTTGACTGAAAGATAGGAAACAGAACAAAAATAGTCAGAGGAAAATGTTATCAGCACAGACCCGTAGGGTTCGTGTGATATGACCTGTGCTGCATGACAATAATAAATGTACAGGAAAAGTACATGGTTCTGAAGTTCTCTTAAAGTCACATCAATGATAAGCTTGCAGATATTAAACTGCTATGTCATGAATCAATGTGCCATGGGCATTGTGCCCAGCATCCAGAGGGTGTGTGCCATTGGCTTCTCTTCCGGGAACTAGTAAGCTAATTTTTCAAAATATGTTGACACACAGTCTCCTGGCACAAGCAAACAAAAATTACCTTTGAACCTGAAATGTCCATCCAATTAATTGAATCTGTGCAAGAACCTGTGATCTCTAAAGTGGGTTCTAGCAATGTAAAAAACAAGATGAGCCTGAGTTTAGTTGAAAGGTTCATAGGCACCTTGTGGTGGCCCAGCCTGTGACCACTGCTGGCCAGTGTGCCATTGCTCCTGTGATAGTAACCTGGTATCACAGTCTACATGATGCACTTCAGCAGTTTCTCATGTATTGCTACCATCTTGTTGCATCACACTCTTAATGGAAAAGCAGCATTGTCCTAAGTTCCCTATGGCAGGGCTGCCCTGGACAGAAGGCTGTGCTTGAGCTGATAGGTGGGGTGCAGGCCATGTAGTAAATACTGGAGCAGGAGCTTTTGGGGTAACCTGGTATCACAGTCTACATGATGCACTTCAGCAGTTTCTCATGTATTGCTACCATCTTGTTGCATCACACTCTTAATGGAAAAGCAGCATTGTCCTAAGTTCCCTATGGCAGGGCTGCCCTGGACAGAAGGCTGTGCTTGAGCTGATAGGTGGGGTGCAGGCCATGTAGTAAATACTGGAGCAGGAGCTTGTGGAATGGCTGGGATTCCCAAATGTTCCAGCTCTCCGATACTTTGAGGACATATCTGTAGCTAGACATTACTAGTGAAATTTGGACAGAGGCTATGTACTCCTGGCCTGGCACCTTTACAGGGTAACTTAACAGGGTGGTATAGAAGTAGCCCATGTATACCAAGGCAAAATCCTAAAGGCCTTGCTTGTTTATAAAGCTTAGAGTACATAGAGTATACGGTATGATCAAATTTACTTCTATGGAGCTAATCTCTTCATGACTAGGAATGAGTGACTGTAGCTTTACAGTTCCTCACACACACATTGGAGGTTCTTCAAAATCTGGATGCATACTTTGTGTCCTATGTCCAGACTTAAACATGATAGAGCTCAGTTCTTCAACCTGTATGCATGAGAGTAAATCAGCCAGTAGAATTAATTGTGGAAGTAGTTAATGTTGGCTGGCATGCAGCCATTGCAAACAGTCAAAGTAAGATTTCTGAAATTTGCTCTAATATACAGGCCAGTTTCTTCTCTCCACTACTTATTGGAATCAGCTGGGACTTTAGCATGAAAAAAACATTCTGCAAGTCAACTATAAATAATGCCTGTGGATTAAAAAGCAGTACTTTAATTTCTTCCCACTATATTATCCTCATATGCCACCAGCATATAAAAGTACAAGACTTTCAGGCTGGAGCAAAACACCCATTGAACATATGGCTTTTCTTACTGGGACTTTAGAAAGAGAAAGAAAGGAAAAGAGAATAAAACAAATTGTCAGCTCTTGTAACTTCACCTCAAAAATTTGCCCAAAGGGTTAACTAACTGTCTTTCAATACTAATTTCCTTGTTTTTCACTATGGACAGTTTATTCTCGGACCGAGTCAAGATGGTGAAATGAATGTATACAAAAAAGAATTCTGAAGCTTTAGTGTGCCGTTTTGTTACTTAAAATAAGCAAAGCTCTAATAAATTATTGTCAAGTTCAAAAAGAATTGCATTTATTCCTTTGTGACCTTTTGTCAAACTGTGTATAATTCTGCTTCCTGTACATGAACCACCTGTGCAGATAAGCCTTTTTGCATGTCTATATTCATTTGGAACAAAATAATTCAAACTGGATTTCAAAGCAAAGTTCTAGCTTTTCCACTTTTTTGATGCTTACAATGCTAAAATAAAAAAAAAATCCTGAGGAGTTGGGTTAGAGTTTCTAGATGTTATTTTTGCTCCCAGTCATTAGTTGTACTTTAAAAAGCACATGTATTTATAAATCGCTTTACAAGTATGATTATCAAAGCAGATTATGCTTCCAATAAAAAGAAAAAAACAAACAATAAAGACAGGCAAGGAAATGATGAGTGACCATATATCATGGTTACTATTCCTACTGTGATATTTAAAACCATCACCATAGTAGGAAGCACATAAAAGTTTGCAGAGATTTCTATTGAATAGGCTGACACAATTTCACCTGAGGATCTGAGAGACCTACAGGCTTCTTCATGACCCTTAATATTAAAGGTGACCTAAACACTGAGGAGATGAATTCAATGATACTGACTATATGAGCTGTACCTCCTCAAAACCCACTCAGGATTTTGACCTGAAGAATCAACTGCATTTTGATGCATTTTCCTTCTAAACTTCATCCACTTCCTTAGAAGGCATAATAGTGTAGTATTGTAGTATGGATATATGTATGTATGTATATATATCCATATATATCCATTACAGTATGTAATATAATAGTATGGATATTGTCTACAGAGATATCTGATTCTGATGGTAACTTCAATATTTAAAAGCTTACACTCTCTCTGATGCACTTCAGCATTAAAATGTGTTATGATATCAGATAGGCTCATAATTTAAAAGCAAAGTCTTTGGAAGGACTTTTTCATGAGAATCTATAGGAGTTGCCATTTTTTAATGGACAATTGCCTCTTTTTATATGCTTCTGAATAAGCCTGTTTCAGCCAGAAAAAGAAACTACTGCAAGATTTTAAGTTGGGATCATTCAGAAAAGTCTAAAATATAGAATGTGATAAAATATATCTTTTCAGTGTAAGAATTTCTTTTAGGGCATTCATAGCACTCATTGTTACAGTTTAGACTAACTGGTAAGACAAATCCCCAAAGGTCAAGATCAATCATATGTTAGATATCATGAATTTCAATCAGCTCCCTGTGAATGCTATTGCTGGTACCCTTTATCCTTTCTTACTACTTTGTGGATGGTGGGGAAGAAGAAGGTAACATGACAGACAAAAGCACGTGTGGACAAAGGCTCACCCCAATAAGTTTCAGGTTGTACGTGTTTTACAAATCTCAGGTTTGTAAAAACAGATTTCAGCCTCTTATATTTTTTGGAAAGACTTTATATCCACTAGAAATAATTGCAGGACTCTCTATGACTCTGCTTGTATAATGTGTCCAAGAGCACCTGGAATACAGGGCAGATGCTTCCATTTATATGTATGTGTATGAAACAACTAAAAGATTTTTTTTCTGTCTTCTAAGAGGATGGAAGAAAAACAGTGAATGTCAAAGAGCAGAAAGCTTTGCATCAGTTTTCAGTAACTACATGAAAAAACCACTCACTTCTTCATGAAAGACCTGTAATTGTATTACTAGCTGTCCTAGTTTCAGCAGGGATAGAGTTAATTTCCTTCCTAGTAGCTGTTTTCCAAGGTGCCAGTTTTACTGTGGGGACAAATCTTGGTTTATGTTCCTTTTTTTAGTACTGATCTCTTACTATCTGTTGAGCAGAATACTCCTAGAAAAACAAACAGATTTTTAAATTTCCAAGATTTCTGCTCCTCAATTTTATTCTGTGTTGTGAACCTGCAAATAAAATTTATCTCAAAATTTATCTCAAGTCAAAACCAAATGAGGTTAATAATGCCAGTGAATGGGGAAATAAAAAGACTCATAAAATCAGCGTAGTTACAGAATTGATGATATAATCTAAGAAGATTGTTATGCCAAGATCTTCCCTGAATCCACAGGAAAAAGAAATAGAAAGTCATCAAGGAAACATGAAAACAAAAGAGAGACAATGTGTCAATCTGCTGGTGTGTAAAACTAGGTGCATGGGTACTGTACATTGATGTAAAAAATATAAGGTGTTGCAAAGGTGACATCTATTAGGACCAAGAAGACAAAATGAGATTTTTTTCCTGCATTTGTATTTCTTCACCGAATGGATCTACAGGGTACTAATTAGAAGGAAAAGGAGATTTAGAACAAATTCTAAAGATTAGGTATTTGGTTAATGTTACCATCAATAAGTTTGATTTTATATCAAAACCTATAAGGCTTTAAGAATCATTTTGTATATGTGCTGGGAAATCTAAAAATTTCTATACACCCAGCTTTCAACTTTCATGAATGTGTTTGCTAAACTCATATAAGCCTCCAGAAATGTGCTTGGCAAGCACATTGATTATAAAACACACAGATGAAATTCTGAATTAATTAATTGTTGTTTTGTGCAGACCTGTGCTCATATCTTGACTGAAAGTGATATATTTCTTGCAAGTGTAAATAAGAGTTTTCTAAAATGGTGCTTACAGAACACTCATCTACTAGGAAAAAAATAGTTATGTATATGTGTGTATCTAATAGCTCATGATCAGGTACCTACATTAGAAAGGCTTTCTTTCTTTTATAGAGACTAGTCTGCTGCTTTCTGTGTGTAAAACAAACAGATTTTTTCATCTTAAAAGTTTCTGTCTTTCGTGTCAATTCCAGAGATAGATATTAATCCTACTTGTATTTGTTTTAAAAAGAACCAAAATTTCACCCTTGCATATGTCAAGTCAAATTAGTATATTAATCACTTAATTAAGCCCACCAACAAAGAAATTAATTTACTTTTCCCATTACATATAGTAGGCTGAGAAAATACCCTATAATAATTTAAGTCTATCAAGACAATCTGCTTTAAGTATATTTGGTTTTTGATTAAACTACCTTCTGTTGATAGTTTTAAGGGACTACTACATTGTTATAAGGTGATGAAAAGTTCCCACAATAATTATGTACCAGGTTAGATAAAAATAAGAAGTCAATCATAAAAATATTTTTTACTTTTGAAAAAAATTGGTGTTGAAATTAGGTTTCTCAGTATCAAAATACCCAAACAAAACAAGACATTGATTTGAGCCCCAGCACATAAATCACAATGAGAAATATTCAGAAAAGTCTGATTTTCACTTGGATAGAAATCTTAGACCGAAGCATTTTATGTGCTAAAACTGTTGTATTTAAGTGTTGGAAATTTTATTTCATAGTCACTAACAGTGAGAGTAGCAGTGTACACTAAGATGGTTGCTTGAGTATCATGCTGTCCAGGGAGCACACATGTAAAGAAGCCCTATAGCCTGCAGAATGTACAGTACAAAGCTCTGTCCTGAAATATAAACACACTGATTCCTATAAATGGATGACATCTGCTCCAAGACTTTGGCTCAAGGATGCAAATAATGTGAATTGTTGCAATCAAATGAGGCACAAAGAAAGAAAACTGTATCTAATAATTATTTTTTGCACTTTGGAATATTTTGTCTAAATAGTCAGGCTGGGTAAAGCTGTAAGAATAGTATTTCCAAAAATTGATATTAGAATCAGAAGTTGTGGGTTCTTGTCCCATGTTCAAGTTGTTGGAAGAAAAAACAAAAGCTAATTTTGTTTAAAAATTCTCAGTGTAGGCAAGGCAGGGAATTTTTTTATGGAATCTATTGCATGCAGGTGAAAATACTGAAAAATTGTACTCAAAACCTCCTATAACACCTATCAAGATTTCAGCTGGATATTTCAGTGCAGTTCTCAACGGGTCAAAGAATGAGAATCTGGATGAAACTTCTTGTTATCTTTATGTGTCAAGCAGTTCATTTTTTAGCTCCCAAATACAGCTTCAAAAAGGTCTCTGTCATAGATAAACTCAGACGATGATAAAGGCCTGTATTTATGTTTTATTTGTTGCAATATCATTTCATAGACTACTATTCATCATTTCTTTCCTCATAACTTTCTGAAGATTCTTCCAACTCTCTGTCTAACTCCATGCACGGTTTGAAAGGCAAGATGAGATAAAACATATGCATGGGCTGTCAGCTAGGTGGGACCACCATCCACGCAGTCAAATAGCACCCAACTGTTTATAGTGATCATCATTAGTCAGGAGGTAATCTTTCATGATAGAGTATTGCTCATTGTACCTGCCAAAACACATACCAGCACTGTGCTAGTCTAACAGGGCACCTGCTCTTGTTACAGTATGGAAAATAGCACTTTTTCAAATGGAAGGGAATTTTGGGGATAAGATTGTAGCTTTTCTTTTGTAAAATAAAAGGCCTCATAAAAGTGCTTGTAAAAGCATTCATAATTGCTTTTTCAGTTTTTCACTGGAGTGCATTTTGCTGCAGTGTCATCCTGCATGTCCACCATAAATACAATTTTACCTCAAAACAGGATTATGCATTCCTTTAATAATCTTTCTGGTAGCTCAGATTCTGCCTGTGCTTCTGTCAAGGGCTACATGGAAGAGACAATGGGAGACACAGGAAAACAAAATTAAATGAAGCAATCAGTAAAACCTATCTTCTCAATTTCATACATAATGAACCTGCCTATTGCAGAAAGTTTCAGCTAATTTAGTTGATTGTTTAACACTGATGTCACTAAACCATTGCAAATCCCTAATGTATCATGTTTAAAGTGATTTATTATTTCCTAAATTTGTTTAATTTGATATAGAAATTTCTCTTATGAAGTACTGTTAACGCTAACAATTTCTTCATAAAGTGCTTGCTGTGATCCTGATTATTTTAAGCACTCTAAAGATTTTCTGTAAGAGTTGACAAAAAATTTGGTAAAAAACTTTTAAATATATTGATAAAATTCATTCCAAATATATAGGATCATTACAGCATGGACCAAATTAAAAAAAATCTATTAAAGTTTAAGTACTAAGAAATCTGGAGATCAGCACTGGTTTCATCTCTATAAGGTTGTACTGGAAACTGAAATAAAAGCTGAATATTTTCCTATGATGCACATTTCATATTTCACTTTTCTGGATGTTCTTTAACAAATTGCCATCTGATTAGGACACATGACTGTTTCCCCCGTGGTTGCAGGATACATCTTTTTTTCTTGAGAATGTTCTGTTTTTACCTCTGGGGTAAATGATTCACAATTCATTAATGTGTTTATTATGCTGTTGTGCAGTATACAGTGGATATTTTACTCACAGTTCATAGAAAACAGTGGATATTTTACTCACAGTTTATAGAAACATTGGGTGGAAACATCCTCTTCCAGGCTAGTCATCAATTCTAGATGCTATCAACAACATTACATAAAACTGGTATCTATCTCAAGAACCTGTGGTTAAATTAGAAGGATAAGCAGTCTTGATTTAGATGTAGATCTAATGAAGATTTTAAATAAATGAAAGTTCATACTGCAATACCTAAGATTTAAATACAGTTCATTATCTTATTAACTTGAGATTAGGCAGGTGAATGCTTATTATTTTTGCTAAATTTCTCTTCCAAACATGTTGCAAGTATTAAAATCATAGGTTTACTTCAGCAAAAATAAATCTATATAGCATAGAGAGAGAGGGTACAGACTCCAGTGAAATGTAGGACACACAAGACACAGCAGACCCTATAAGGAACTGCATAGAGCAACTTGTGTCTGGGGGTAGATCCACCTGTTTTCAGAGGTGATGTGTGCATCTCTGCCTGCCTTGATCCAGATCCCAGAGACTTCTCTGAAGATGGATGACTACAGCATTTCCTTCAGAGAAATGAGAAGGGTT
Organism: Aptenodytes forsteri; assembly: GCF_000699145.1. NCBI lineage: Eukaryota > Metazoa > Chordata > Aves > Sphenisciformes > Spheniscidae > Aptenodytes > Aptenodytes forsteri. The sequence goes on along the minus strand of NW_008794581.1, from coordinate 7,449,738 downwards.
CATGGTCTTCTTTTAAAAAGGAGACATTGTACTCGCATCTTTCAAGCTAGACTAATGGTGACTAATCAAGAAGTTTAGATTGGGCTTCCTCTTCAGCCTAAGGAGACTTAAATTTATATTTCCCATCTCCCAGGAAATATTTTTGATCACTAAGTTATTTGTTATTTTAGTTAAATGAATTATTTATATTTATTGAAGATATATAAAAAAATCAAGATCATATGAGCAGAAGAGGTGGAGAAGAGACAGAGAGAAAAAGGAAAGAAAGTAAGAAAACCTGGTTAATACTTAGTAGTGTGAGCATTTGTGGGAGTTTTGATTCTGTTCTCGATTCTGACTGTTTTAACAAATTCTGTTTAATGTGAAACAAAAGTAGCCATGCATTAGCTTGTGAGCTGTTTGGTCTAGACATCTGGAAAGGTGCTAAGTTCGTACAAGGGTACAATTTGATGTTCCTCTTGAGCTTAAAAAAAAAAAAAAAAAGAAGGAAAGAAAAAATAAAGGCATTCATGGAATTTAGACATCTCTAGAAGTAAGCAACAACTGTGCTGAGATTTTTCAGCATCATGATTCAGCAGCAGTCAGCTTTCTACTGCATATTTTTTCCTTACTAAGCAATGAAATAATGCATAGGAAATACTATAAGAGAAACAGACATTGAAAAATCCAACATCTAAAACATGGGAACGTGGGAACAATTCCTTAGTTCAGTACTTTTTATCTATATACTATGGTGCACTCATTACATAACACATACTTTCACTTCTCTGTCCCTTATGAATTCTCCAACACTGTATAAGATGTGTGATTCTTGACTAAAGAATCAGGTTTTTGCTCATTTTTCAATGAGTTGCTTTAGATTTAATACATGCTGCTCAAATTATGTTTTGATTTCAGAATTATTAACATCCTTAAGAACTGTTTGTTGGTGGGTTTTGGTATTAGTGAAATCCTTAGTGAAGAAAGCACACTCCATCAGGCCACCATCATCACCAAACACTAACACCTATCAACTCAAACTGAAATTTCTGATTTCTTAAAAACCAAATTAACTACATAAAGCTTCTCAGTACCACACTTCAGTCCCTCACAAAGTATTAATTTATCTTCATAGCTCACTTATATCTAAAACCCAAAATTTTAATTTTTTAAACCACAAGAAAAAGAAAGGGAAGATCAGATACTTTCAGTAGTATTGAGTGATAAAAGGTCCCTGGGAGGAGTTTGTCAGAATATTTTACACTATCATGAACTTGACTGGCACAGATCCCCATGGAGCTGGTTATTTTCTCTACTGTGACAAGTGTTTGCTTCCACCTCCCATTTCCTATCTCTCAGCTAATCATCAAGGCCAGGACCTTCTCTCTTATCCCATAACTCCTTACTTTCCTTAAAACTCTTTGGTAAGAGACTTTGTCAAAAACCTTTTGAAAATCCAAAAGGACTACATTCCTTGCTTACACTTTCAGTAGGTAAGAAAGGACTTTTCTTTACAGAGGCCACACAGATTTTAGTTTTGAATTTTCATCTGTAATGAGATCCTGCATGATATTTACCACCATGTTGAGAGTTGCCTTTTTCTTCATGAGCTCCCTAATCAGCCAGTCCATGAGACAGTTGTAGTGTTATCATCATCAACCTGAGTCAATACCCTAGGTCTTGCTGTGACATTTGCCCAGACAACATGGGTGTAATTAAAGTCTCTCATCACAGTTTCTTCTCTCACTTTTTAACCTCTCTTACCTCCTTGGCATATCACAGCTAATGTCACCGTCCCACTCCCTAGCTTCTCCAAATAAGCTGAAATTTTAATGTATAGATTCTTCTTTACTTATTCAGGCAAATAGTTTTTTAGTATCATTTGATTCTATGATTTCTTGCCATAAAGCACTAATCCACTCCTATTATGACCTATTCTGTATTTTCTGTTTACTTCGCATTTTAGTATTGCAGGTTTTCATTGATTGTCTTCCTTCACCAGGCTTCTGGTATGTATACAGTAATGTCCTCATGAAGGGCTAGACATTTTACTTCTGTCTTATTTCTTAAATTTCTATATCATTCATATAAAAGCACCTGTACCAAAGAATTTTGGTTGTCCATTCCTGGAATCATATTTTAAATGGAACTTTGTTTTCTATTTCCTATTTGACTAATTGCACCCTTCGATTTGTCCTGTACGTCCTTCTCATATCTGCATCAATACCAGAGGCAGAACCCTGAACCATATGTTTTTCCACTGCTGTCTCCCCACACCCCTAGTTTGGAAGATTACTCACAGGTTTTGTGTTTTTAAACACCACAGCCCAATTCCCTTATGGATCAGATGAAATAATTACCTTCTGTTTAGGTTCCCTTTTTCCTAGCAGTGTCCCCACTTTTGGGTGACCCTGAATCTTTAATCCCCACATAATCTTCTCAGCTAGGCTTTAAACTGTACTGCTGTGCTTGTCTCTTTGGACCTGTGTGAGGTTTATGGTTAGATGTGGAAATTTTGATTTAAAGAATTCAGTTAACAGCACATAGCATCCCTGACATTGCCATTGAATAATGAAATAAGGAAACTAGGCGGGGTGGGGACATAAAGTTCTTAAGAAAGTTGCATGCTTTCCTGAATTGTCAGGTTCTCTCCTTGTCTCTGCCAAAGAGCCGCTGTCACTTCTACCTTCCTCCACAACACAACAGATCTCTTCCACAGAGCAGAGTTCACTGAGTGCTGACTGAGACAGGGGAAACCATTGGAAAACTGTATCCAGTCATTTAAAAAGAGATACCCAAGTTCACAAGAGAAATAAAATATTTATATGGCACAGAGGTGGCCTGAGTTCACGTGCAAATATTAATGTCTGATACTGAGATTGAATTAAAGACTCATACTGGGATTGATACTACGGAGTCCTTCCTAAAACTAGAAGTTGATAAAGTTGCAGCTTTCAAACCTCTCCTAATGTCTGGGGTCTTTCTCTTTAATATTCCAAATCCATATGGACTTGGAAGTTGTATCATGAATTCTTAGGAAATTCTTGAGAAATTAAATTATATTTACATTAAACTCACTTCACCAGTGGGGCATGTGTGTTGTTAAATAAATATTTGAATAATATTTGATTCTCTTCATAAACTTTTTTTCTCCAGGCATAATCAACGTTTGTGACAGAACCAACACACTGCCTGTCTGTGCTGCTCTATCATCTATAAGCTATTAACGTTATTGTACCAGCTGAGCTGAATGTCATTTATACATCAGTCACTTTGCTTAAGTTTTCTGTCCAGAATAGACAAGGACCCAACATCAGTTCCAATTCTAACTCTAATCTGAAAATGAAGCTTTATGTCAGGAGAAGTGGGGTATGTGAAAGGTGTCATTTTTCTACTACTCTGTGTGAAATCAATATTAAATATTGTTATTTAACAAAGGAGCTGGTGAGATTAAAAAAACCCCGATGTCATAGCTGTACAATGCTGAAGGAAGTCTAATTTTTTTTTCTGTATCTACAAAGATACATAATGAATCTAAATCTGGAAATAGTCCTGTTTCTAAGATCTAAAAATACAAGTGACATGGTGAAAGTAGGCTAGGAAGGAAAAGAGTGTGCCAACTTTCACACGTCCATTTTTCCGCTTATTTTTCCTTCTGCTTATTGCCAAATTCCTAATTTGGTGATGGAGACTTACTTATAGAAAATGTATTTCATTAATAAAAGAGTGGTGCTCTTCTGTAATAAACCTTTTCTTTCCTTGTGAATGCTGGTTCATCACTGAAGTTGCATGTGTAGTTTACCATTCATGAGCTTATCTGTTTTCTAGACCTTTAAGTTTGAAGGAGAAAAACAAATGCAAACCAAATATGTCAGACAAAAATCTGTCAGTTGTACTTATTCCCCCTCTAGCAGAGTTTCTACCTTCTTCTAAAACATGCTTTTTTGTTGCCTCACAATATTGAAAAAATGATACCTTCTCCCACGTATTACAATTTTCTTCACCACACAAAAACTCTACAGTCCATCTCTCTCTTCTCAGTGTTGACTTTGATGCTATTACCTGTAGCCTATGATCAGCAACTTTCTCTCTCTAGACCTTTGTTCTTATCACAAACAGTCCGTAGAGCTGATGAGAATAAATTGAATGAAAAATACACATGATAGAAGATCTGTCTCCCAAAATACATACTAGCTGTCACCAGTAATACCAAATATTTGAATCTCAAACGCTCTACTGGTATGTACTTTCCTGGTACAAATACTGTTAACAAAAGACTTTTTCTTCGGCCTTTCTTTTATCCCAAGTTTTTTCATAGATGTGCTGTTCCCCATCTAGGTGGAGAATAAGTACACATACACATACTGTGTGTGCCCAAATTTGTTATTTCCTTCCTTCCTTCCTTCCTTCCTTCCTTCCTTCCTTCCTTCCTCCCTTCCTTCCTTCCTTCCTTCCTTCCTTCCTTCCTTCCTTCCTTCCTTGTTTCTCTCAAGTTAGCACTTCTGGCAAGAAATATTCACTGTATTCCTGAAAGCAGTACAACTCATGTCAGGGGAAGTTTTCTTACTGAAAGATATCTTTCTCTCTGCTTGTAAAAGATGCAGTCCACATTTATTCAAGTGTTTGCTGGTTGGATCTCCTAACACTAATTTTCTGGATGCTCATTTAATCTTGTACCATTGAACCCGTGGAGAATCCAGCTCTGTGAGTTGCAAGTGAGGATTTTTCTCTAATGCTTTTTCCACCTATTACAAGCAATTTCTTGAGTCCTTGCTGCTTCTTCATAAGCAGTGTATATGCACAGAATTTGTTTTATTTAAATATTGCAATCACATAAAATGTTCTTTCCCTCACAAAGTAAAAGATCTGAAAATATTTCCCAGGACCCGTGAATAGAGACAGAGAAAAAAGAAAAAAAATTACTTTAATTTCTAAACTTACAAATTAAGTATTCAAACTTGCTAATCTGAATCCAGAATTTCTGAAATTACAGAAATAGGATACTTTGGAGAAAATCAAACCAGGGAAGTAATTGAAGCTAACTGCTTCCTGAAAGTAGTTTAAAATGTTAACAAGTTTGTATTTTCTGACAAAAGCATAAAAATTTCCTAAGCAGTGCTAAAGCTACAGAAACGTGTGATGCTGTTAACTGTGTTATAGTGATATTAGGACAGAGCTAGCATGTATCACAGAATCTGATATAGTTACATATGGAAGAGGCTTGAAAAAGTAACCTAAATTCATTCTCTTCCTCCAAAGCAGTATTGACTGAAGATGTGTCATTGCAGGCAACTGCTTGTTTAACCCATTTGTTAAGTCTTCCAGTGATGGGGACGTCTCAGCCTCCCCAGACAATCCATTCCAGTGCTTCACTATCCTAGTCCTTCAAAAGCTTTTAAGTACCTAAGATGAATATTCCTCACTGTAACTTAAACCCATTACTTCTGGGTCTCTCTGCTGTGGAAATGGACAACAGATTATTCCCTTCCTATTTACAGCAGTGTTTTTTATCCTTGAAGACTTCAACCATCCCCCTCCCCCAAAATCTTCTCTCACATACATGAAACAACCCCAAGACAATCATTTTTTTCCTCAGAGGTCATGTTTTCTTGGCTTCTGATTATTCCCTTAATTCTCCTCTGGGTCTTCTTTGTTTCTTCCATGTCTTTCTGAAATGCAGCCCCCAAAGGATACACAATACTCCATGTGAGGCCTCAGCAATGCGGAGGCAAGCCAGAGAAGCTCCTGCACACGTTGCAGGGGCTCCGCCTATTTCACAACAGCATGGCTCACCGACTCACACTCTCATAACTCTCAGACCTCTCCCTGAAAACCTGCTATCAGGTTGTCAGCACTTAGCGTTTCCGCAGCTGGTTATTCCTGCAGAAGGGTAACACTTCACATTTTTCCTTTCTGAAATTCACCTGACCATTTTTCCAGTTTGTCAAAATCATTTTGAACACTAATAACTTCTTGACATAATTGACACTTTTACCTTTGTGGCATTAGAAGACTTAACACATTCCTTTTCTATTTCATTAAGGAAATACAGAAAGCACTAAACAGAGCTATGCACAGGATATAACTCCATGAAACCCATCTCGACTGCAACCACCAGTCGATACTTTTAGGCCACATTAACTTGCACTCCAGCTGTTGCATTCAGGCTAAGATTTTCTTGACATCTGATGATACTCTGTGAGTACAAAAAGCCTCACATAAGGCTATATGATAACTGTGGCTTTATTATTCTCCAGCTGTTAACCGCTAGTTCATTTTTTTCCAGAATTTTTCCAGAGACACAAGCTAAGCTGATAACTCCATTTTTCTCTTCCATTATAAAACTGTAACCTGCATTTGCTTTTTGCAGCTATTCCAATGTTAACTGTCCTCTATGAGCTCACAAAGATAACTGTTAAGATACTGAGGTTGTTTCAGACAGTCCTTTAATTATCCTAGAATAACTTTCTCATGTTCTTTTTTCCTTCGTATTCAGAAAATTTACTGTCCTCTCAGCATTTGTCTAAATTAGAGGTGTAAAAGAAAGTAAGCTAGTTGAGGCATGAGCAGCTCCTCATATCATCTTGGCAGTTTTGAGTGTTACCATCTACAGCTGTTCACTGCTGTGGATGTTAATTTAAACTAATTTGTTTTAAATGAAACAGGATCACTGCTGTGATCAGTTATGGACTCAGTAATGGGGTAATGGCTTTAACCTGATGACTTGGAACAAAACTGAGGGAAGTGCTACAGCCACATCTAAACGACCATATCTGTAGAATCCCAAAGGTCAAGAAAGAGCTGCTGTCTAGATGGGAAACCATGGTTGTCTATGTTTTTAAATTTGTTTGATGCATATGAGCTTTGGCAAAAAAAAAGGTGCTGACTGCACATAACATGAATTGTCGTTGGCTTCACCGATCCCTTCCAAAGGACTTACAGTCAGCTAGCAGCTTGTACGCAGGTTATTAGCAACATGCAAAATCCATACTTGGATTTCTAAAACACCCTGTGACTTCATGGACATCTATTCACAGATCCATTGCAATTCCAGGGGAAAAGCAGTAAAACTGCATCCAACTAATGAACTTTAAATGAGAGTATCTGCACAATTTCAGTTAAGTTGAACAGCCTCTGAAATTCTTTCCCTGAAGAAATGGTGGCACGTGAATCTGTTTATCTTCAGGACCCTGCTAGAAGCTCATTTGTATTCCCAGGCTCTTGCCTGAGGGAGTGGTAATAAAAAGTACATCTAATTTATCCCAGACTAGAGGATTTTGCTTAAGGCTGATGTTGGTCACTCATAAGTAGGCTGTCTACACCTATGTTTAAATTATGTGAAAGTCTCCAGAGAGTTATCAGTAGATACGTTCTCTACTTCAAAATACAAGATAGATATGTGCATAACACAGCTCATGTATGGCCCAAAATCTGACTTCAGTTATGTTCATGTAAATCAAGTGCAATTAAAATATCATTTACTTAGAGAAAAGTGTCTAGTGGTCAACTGACTGTTTGCATCTATCAGAAATGCCTAAAAAATTGTTATTCCGTAAGTTGCAGCTCATCCTGACACTACTTCATAGTGACACACAGGCTGATCAGTCAGCCAGCTGCTAGCAGTCTTTTCCTTGGATAGTGTGTGCCTTACAGCTGCTAGCAGTCTTTTCCTTGGATAGTGCGTGCCTTAGTTTGCACCTGTATCTCTGCCCAGGAACCATTTTTCACAACATTTGTAAATACGTGTCTTCTAAAATATTGAAATTCACCAAACATATTCCATAGAATTTTTGGAATGGCATCAATGGGATGGATTGAACAAATGATTGGTTGCTGCTACTGGGGAAACTACACTAACGTGAGAAGGAATTATTTCTTCAGTTAAATCTCAGAAAGAATTTTGAGTAGGTAATAAAAAATGTAGCAAGCTAGTAACCTTCCAGAAAGCCTGGGATTTTTAGAAATTCTGGAGAAAGACAATAGAAAACAGCCTAAAACACTGGTATATTATTCACAGACAATAGATCTTCAGGAATGCAGGGGAGTGGGGAAAAAGAGGGGAGAAAGATTACAAAAATCATTCTTTACAGAAAAACAAAAGCAGATCCCAAGATTCAGTAATAACAATCTAGACTTTGATGCACAGAATCACGGCCTTTGTAAAATCTCCTCACTTATAAACTGAAATGCAGAACATTCAGACTTACACAGTAGTAAAAGGTAAATTCTCCGTATGGCATGTGTAAATTGCAAATGAAAGTCACTTGTAAATTATCCTCCCATGCTTTTGGGAAACTTAGCTCAACTTTATGGCCAAAACTTCAAAGAAGAAAAATCATTCATGAAAGGTCTAATACCCTTGCAAAACTACTGATGATATTTTAAAAGTTTACATTTTATGATACTTGGATGATTACAAGAAACCCAGCAAGTATTATGACAAGCATTATTTCTTAACCAAAACCAGACTTGAAACTACTGTACAACAGAGTCTAGAAACCAATGAGCAATGGATTTTGAGGTTTTGTAAATTGGTCAAATGATTTTGAGGTTTACAGGTTATTTAATGATTTTGAGCCCATTTTTGCTGTGATATAAGCACTCATTTTTCCAAAAGTTAGTCAAAAACTTGTGACAAAAATTCCCTGAGTATAAAAACCAAGAAATTACATTTCTTGCACAAAAATTAGCCTTTTTATCTCTTTACTCTGCCCTTTGTCTTCGTAGCCCTTCTATAAGGGCTTTAACTCTGTGTATATGATTTCTCTATTTGCTGCACTCTCTTTGGTGGTATGAATCCATGGTTTTTTTCTACTCCTGTTTTCTTGTAAACACCGCGGAGAGATATCTAATCATGGTATTCTCAAAAATTAGAGTAGCGCCCATTTACTAGGTGTTAAAAAAAGGCTTTGAAAATCTAATCTAAATACTAAAATCCTGTTTCAGAACCAGAACTGACAAATGGTTTTGCCCAACGGAGCTTTGTAAATATTAAAAGATTCAGCTTCCACTGAAAAGCGTGATTGTGTGTGTGTAAAATTAGCTAAGTTACTTCAGTTGCTAGGAATATAAACAGTACTAAGGATTGTATTTAGCATGTAAATATTATATTCTTACAAATTAGGGCAGGGAATATTTGGAAGGAATTTTGAATGTATAAATGAATGCCTGATACTTTTGTAATCTTTGCATATGTACATGTAACCACACAGACATACAAATGTGCATAATTTATACAATGATATTACTTTTCACTTTTTATTGTAGATATATGGAAGGATCATCTTAACAACAGTCTTTAAAAATGAAATATTTTTTATAATATTTCTTGTTATGTTTAGAAAGGACCTACGCTTTGCAATCTCATTGAATGAAACCAGTTTAGCATACAGGTTATGCAGACTGTGCAACAACTGTTTAAAGGTCTGGAAGGATGCTTTAGAGACCTCACAGAAATCTCAAGATGTTCAGATTTCTACAGAAAGTAAATCCAAAAAGAATTATCAAGTTGGGGGGGGGGAGGGAAGTTCAAAAGTTCGATTTGTTCGTTCAAAGCAGACTGTAGAAGAAAGGGATTTAGGAGATTTGTTGGAGTTGCTAATCTCTTATGCCTGTTTTCAAAGGTGAAGGCTCTCATGACGAGGCTCAACTAAAACATCTTCTGAGACAGTGGTTTCCGTACACCAAACAACCACTGTCATGACTCCCACTGAAACCACTGTAACCTCCAGAGGCCTCTGGTGGGTTTCCTATCTTCCCTCTTGCATCCTTCAAAAACTTAGAAAGAAAAGGGAAGCAATCAATAAAAGACAAACCCCTCACACACAACTTTTTCAGGCCCTTGTTTTGCTTCCTCTGGCACTGTGCAGCGACAGGGGAACTGCCCACTGTCCTGGCTTCGGCACGGATAGAGTTAATTTCCTTCCTAGTAGCTGGTACAGTGCTGTGTTTTGGATTTAGGGTGAGAACAATATTGACAACACACCGCATGTGACGTCATGCTCAGCATATAAAGCTGGGGGAAGAAGGAGGAAGGGGGGGACGTTTGGAGTGATGTCTTCTGTCTTCCCAAGCAACTGTTACGCATGATGGAGCCCTGCTTTCCTGGAGAACACCTGCCTGATGATGGGAAGTAGGGAACGAATTCCTTGTTTTGCTTTGCTTGCGTGCGCAGCTTTTGCTTTCCCTATTAAACTGTCTTTACCTCAACCCATGAGTTTTCTCACTTTTACCCTTCCGATTTTCTCCCCCGTCCCACCGCGGGGGGGCGTGGGTGGGGGGTGGGGAGAGGAGGAAGAGTGAGCAAGCGGCTGTGTGGTACTCAGTTGCCGACTGAAGTTAAACCACAACACCCACCTATGCTGCCCTACACGTGGAATGGTCCTCCTTACACATGCAGGGCAGTGGCATAAACTTCCTGCTATCAATAATGACTGATGGCCTAAAAAGGCTTTCATTTTAAAACCATCTTAACACACATCAGTATTGATGACATATCTGTGATATTAAATATCACAGTATGGTTTAAGGTATTACAACACAGGGAGGAATGCCTTAGGCAGATGGGTTTTTAAGGAAAGCACAATTTGGTATTTGTACTAGTTCAATGATTCTGTAGTAATTTTTTTTTCATTATTAGATATCTTTCAACTATCATGATGATCCTGCTTAAAACTGAGAAAACCTCATTCAACTAGCACTTTTCCATAATATAATTTATCTTTTACAAATAACATGAAATCTATAATTGTCTCTGATAAAAAAAAAGAAAAAAGAAAGAATAAGTACAATAAATTACAGACTTTGTCATTTAACTTACAGTGCAATAATCTTTCGGTCCACCAAATCAAACTTCTAGGTAGAGAGCACCTTATAGTGTGATATCTAAGCTTAGCTTGGGGTGGGGGGAAAGCACAAGTTAATACCAGAGACGTCTGATGGATTTGCAGGAGATGAGTTAATAGGAATAATAGAAAGGGGAAAGAAATGAAAAATGAAGACAGAAGAGATACGAGAACTCAAATGCATAATATTCCAGCGGCATGTTAAGAAAAGGATTGACTGTTTAAAGCAAATGAACAGAAAATAGAAATGAAAACCAAAGGCATCCATGCATCCAATGCTGGAATTTCTCATAACGTAATCTGTTTGTTTGTTTGTTTGTTTTTTTATAAGAAATATAGATTGAAAACATCAGGGGTGAAAGACACCAAGACCCAAATCTCACTTCTGATTCCCTAGTACAAGAGCAGCCCTGGGCTTCCAGAGCGCTGTGTGCCTGTCTGGACACACAGGTGCCTCTGTGCAGCAGAGCACTGTTTGCTGTACCATGCTACCACAGTACCCATGGTCAGAGACAAACTGCACTGGCATTCTGAAAACAAATTATTTCATTGCTTGTTTTATGGACTGGTTCTTTCTACTCAGCCATTTGTCCTAAATCATCTGAAATTCCAGAGAAGGAAACTACTCCTGGAATTCATCATGTTCTTTTCTTGCTTCTACTTGTGTCCCAGCTCTTTGCCTGTGTGTAATTTTTTGGAGGCAGGTTGTTAAGCAAATTCTGTCATTTCCCATTGAAACCAGACTAGGACATCGTACAAAGTCAGTCAGTCTCAGCTGGGACATTATAAACATGCAGGTGAGGGATCGTAATAAACACGTGTTTGTTGTGCTCTAGAAACACCTATTGGGCTGTTATATCAACATAATCTTTTTCTTTTAAACTGTAATGTAATGTATAAGCAAGTACAATTCAAGATTAGAAATATATCAGTTTAATCAACCACATTCTTTTTCTCATATTGTGATTGGTTGGGGTTTTTTGTCTGCTTGGTTAGGTGATTGATTTAGCCCTGCATGTCTTGAGAAGACTATTTATATCTGAGGCTTTTGTCAGTGTACTGTATGCCAAGGAATGGCAGGGAGGGGGTTGGGACATCTTTTGTGCTACTCTTTAAAAATAACCATTCAAGAGTGCTGACTGCCCATTGACTTTACCAACTGGATAGGGCTAAAGAACAAGGCATCTGTAGATATTTTATCTTTTTCATCCCATAGCCTTCTAAATCCTGGTTGAGTGCACCATGATTCACAACACAGCAGGACTTTCTCTGCAGTGGCTCACGTTATGTATGACAGCTGTACACAGCAAAGGTTGCTGGGCAAACTTGTTTTTGATAGCAGCAGAGCTCCAGCTGCTGCATAGGTGAGTGAGCAAAGAGCCAGGGTCCACAGCTTTCTCCAAAAGGTACCATTTAGCTGGACATATCCAAGGGCTGGGAGATGGAGCAACAAATACACAGGGAAGTGAACAGTTTTATGTCAGAACTGTGACCATCAGCTTCTTTTGATATGAACCAATGACTTTGTAAGACCATTATTAAAAAGATTAGACTCGTGAAAGGCCTGCTCCTGTCCTGGTTAATCCATTATTGAATAAGAATTTCAGAGTGCTACACTTATTCTATATCAGGTCAGAATAGCTTTTATATCCAACAATTTTTAATGCTTTCAGTGAGTTAGGGAGGGTAACAATGCATCTCCTGGTGAGCCATGGGAAGCAATATGAGTTAGGTGGGCCAGGAGTGTATACATGAAGGAAATACTGTAAAGACCTGCTCCTGGAAGGCTCACCTCCCATCAAATCTCATCCTCTTGAACCTGATGCTCTTCATACAGATCACTGGGCTTTTCTTTCCTCTGTTACCTCTGACCCACTCACAGACATCCAAAGGGAAAGTGAGGGGAAGGGTCACACAGGTGGAGTATTGTTTGAAGGTCAAGGTGATTTGAGGATTTTCATTTTCTCATTCACTTAAATTGAAGTTCTTCAATTACTCTGTTCCCTAAGAGCTCCAGTTCTTGAGTTGCCATAAAAACAATATCACAGCACAACCCTGCCACAGAAGTGTCAAAAAAAGCACTTCCCTAATAATTAGATTTTACTTTCATTTAGTTGATAGACCTTCAGCAAAATATTTCTCAGCCTGCAACCACTGTAATCAGTACTTCTCCAAGGTACTCCTTCTACCTAAGAAGCATCCTTTTCACTCAGTTATGAAACTCTGCTTTAACAGTTTTAAAAAACAAGTTCAATTTCTCTAGTCAGGGGCATTACAACCATATTACTCTCCAAGCATTTTTCCTCACAAGTATTAGAAGTATATAGAATTTCTGTCTTGTCCAGCTCTAGTGCCATGATTTGATGTTAGCATTTCCTCCCTGCCCAGTAAAGGACAATGTCCTGAGACAGATTTCAGAGAATTAAAAGCAGCCACACCAAGAATTAAGAACTAGTTAATAAACTGCCGCTGCTGCTAACTCCAGCTTCTCTGTGGGAAATATTTTTCCTTTGAATACCTTTGTATGACAAAAACATCTAACACTAAAATGTGCCCAGATGGGAAAGAGAAAGAAAAGGTAAGTTGTAACTATGCCTTCTTGCAGGATAACAGTCTGGGTTTTCTTTGTTTCAAGCATACATACCTACACATCATGTTCCTATATCTCTTCATTCAAATGTTTATCTTTAGGACCAGATTTTCAGATATTTCAGGTACTTCATATATGAATTAGGGGACTAGGAAGGGGAATACAGGGCTGGGATAACCATGCAGACATGTTCTCTGGGCAGGAATAGAGATACTACATCAGGCAGTGCTAGTGGGTGTGGGAGAGAAGTTTAGCATCCCTTTGGATTCCTTATAAATTCACATCTGAACTTTTTGTCATATGTGTAGTTGTGGTGATATCTACAAATAAACTCAGAGTTTGAACATATGCATTATTCTAAACCTTTTTTGAATAATGGCTTAACTGTCCATAAATTATTCCAGGTATAGGGGCAAAAACAAGAAGGCGGTCTTTTCTACTGATGTGTAAGCAGAATAGTGAATTGTAAACTATTTTCTTCAGCCATATTAAAGTTATAGGGGAGCAAATATCTTGAAAACTGATAATTACATTAAGTTAAATACTTCATAATGATATAGGGGTTAAGCAGGTTATTTGGGCAAGAGATCAAAATTACATGTGCCATAAGGAGAAAATTCCTGGTTAAAAAAATGGAGTTTAACACCATTCTGCATTATGTGAAAATTTGAAAGTGTGTGTTTGTTAGAAACCAGAAAAATACTTTTTTGTCATGGGAACTAGAATCATAGAATCATAGAATGATTAAGGTTGGAAAAGACTTCTAGGATCATTGAGTCCAACCATCAACCCAACACCACCATGCCCACTAAACCATGTCCCTAAGCACATCATCTACACGTCTTTTAAATAGCTCCAGGGATGGGGACTCCACCACTTCCCTGGGAAGCCTGTGCCAATGTTTCACCACTCTTTCAGTAAAGAAATTTTTCCTTACA
>NW_008794581.1:7371523-7433904 GCF_000699145.1 Aptenodytes forsteri | reverse complement strand
CCCAGAAAGAGCTCCCCGTTCAGCCAGGACGGTCGTCTTCCCCTCCCGTTCTTCTTACGGCACATGGGGACAGCCTTCTCCTGAGCCTTCAAGACTTCCTTCTTGAAGAACATCCAGCCTTCCTGGACCCCTTTGCCCTTCAGGACTGTCTCCCAGGGGACTCTCTCAACCAGTGTCCTGAACAGGCCAAAGTCCGCCCTCCAGAAGTCCATGGTTGCAGTTTTGCTGCCCCCCGCCCCCTTACTTCACCAGTAAGAAAATTGCTTTCAATTTCAGAAATAACATATGTTTTGGGTGATAAGTAACTTGCCCTAAAATACCAGTAATTTTGTTAAATTTAGATTGAACCGATATTTATGAATTGCAAGAGATTAAGCAATTCTTTCAATGTTTTTGATAGTGTATTCTCAGTGGAGAAGTGTAATCATTGCATAATGAAAACTAATACAAGGAAAAAAACCTACATCTGACAGTCAGAATAATATGGTTATTCACAGTAAGCATCTTTAATGTATCCTTCACAGATCATTAGCTTCATGGGATTAGGAATGAGCCTGCATAGGTTTAGCAATGAGTCCCCCTCCTCAGGATATTGTAACAGGTATGAAACCCTTTCCAGGCCATATGGTGACAGAGGGCAGCAGTCTTTCCCAGGGGCCTTGTCAGACTTAGCCACAATCTATTGTCAGGCACAGTTGGTGAAATCTGATACTCACTTAGTTTAGCACAACAGAAGTCCCCTTAAAGATACTATCAAAGAGTACAGTGATCACACCAGATGACATGCATCCTGTCAGTCTGCCACGTTTCTCACATAATCCCGTATGTGATTATCATACCATATCGATGTTTCACTTTTTTCCTTCTAAAATTAATTCATATTTATGTATAAATATATGCATACTTATATCTACCATTACAAAATTCATCACACAAGCATCCTTTTCACAAGTCAATATGGACCTACAGCCGGAATATACTAAGCAACTGGAAAAGAAGAAAATACTGATATGCTCTTAAATTATTTCTGTGTTTCGGCAGATAATCTAGTAAATATCCCTGTCATTTTTCCATCAGACGTTATATAAGGTTTGGATTACTCCTGCTTGTAAATGGACTTTTAAATTCATTATTAGAAACACACTATGCAGTCATCTGGAATATACTTTAATGATGCCTTTTAAAGCAAATAGAACTGTTGCATCTGTACATCATAACAGTTGAAATAATTCAATATTATAATAATAATTCAATAATATAGATAGGTCTTTTGTAAATGGGGGGAGGGGAGGCAGCGGGGCACAAGAGGTTTATTCAGCAGAGTCCTCATTTTTCTCCAGCAGAACTGCTGTTGTCCTTCTGTAGTACACAAATCTTAGTCAAGTAACATGTTTAAGGCTGCGCTTTTGTCTACTGCCTACAACAACCCAGCACAAACTGACTTTCATAATCCCCACGTGCTCCCCTGAACTATAGTCCACATACAGCACATATAGCACAAGCCAAAGCAGAGGAACTATCCTCACCAGTGGCTCACTCCACCAAACTGACAGCAGCAACAAAATACGGAAAGGCATGACAAATACTTAAATCCAGCTAAAATTAATCAGGAGCTCAATTAGGCAGAAAGTAATTACGCAACCTGTAATTTGACTAGGACACCAGCAGATGTTCCTACTCTTGCATATAGTACCATGGGACCTTTAATTAGTTTAAAATAGCCTCATCTTTGGAATTCACTTCCCATCCTCTTGGTCAATAGTACTCTCAGTTTATTGAACTGCAAGGCCCATGTGTTTTCCCCAGCTGCAAGATATTGGGAAAACTCCAGTGCATGATGTTAAACATATTTTAGCTTGAGTTACTGCATTTTTGCAGAATTAGACTTACAGGAAGGATTTATTGCAGCACAGCTTATGTAAGAGTTATCAAAAAGCCAGGCACGATAAGGCTCCTTTTTAAAACACATAACATTTATGAACACATATTCATAAAACCACAGTTTTAGATGCCACCCTGGAGAGCATGCCTTCTACCATATCTTCCATATCTTCTTGCAGAGGCAGGGATTCAGCGAACACCCAGAGAGAAGCACATCAGCTGCTAAGTCACTGACCCTCCTTTCTTGAGCTTGTTAGTTTCTCCAGGTAAAATTTCCATTTGGGTCCTGAACAAGCAAGTTGTTATTTTGCTTTGTCCAACATGATCTCATATCGCAACGATGTAACTTACCCTTGTATCAAACTCCATACCTTGAAGTAAAATGAAACAATATTTGAATGAGGAAGGTTTTTTTTTTCTCTCATTTACCTGGATTTCTCTAGAAAATAAAATCCTATATTCACTGAATCATATCTCTGTTGCCATGGAAATTGTAGAGATTTTACACCTTGGCATTTTGACTTCATTTCTGGATCATATAGGGGAAGGAGATGGAATAGGACAAGTTGGGCTAAGAGGGTAACACAATGATTTAAACAAAAACATCTCTCATAATCAAACCAAAATGTCAAGGATATTCATGGAAAACACAGAAAAGATCAGTGGATTTAAATGTAAATATAAAGCATTAAGCAGGTTTCCCTTTGCATCTTATGCCCCTTAAAATTATTATAAATTGCACCAAAAAAACCCTCCTTTTCTGATTAAAAGCTTGATAATATCAACAAATAATATTTTACCATATCGACAGGCCATGGAACAGTTACCAGAGCAGGTTAAATCCATCTTTCCATGGAATAATAGGCCAGTTTTAGCCCAACTCATTATTAACACTTAAAAACTGCATTGTTTTGCAGACTGTGTGTTTACTCATAAGATGAATATTAGAAAACTAAACAAATGGGAAATTTGCGATTTGAGGTTGTATTCAGCCATAATACAAGAAAACAACATATCAGAGTGATCTGCTGTTCTACCTAATACTAAAGCAGCATAAAAAAAGAATTGTGTCCAAAATCATTGTCAATTATTTAAATTAGCAAATATGCAAACAATTGCCATGTAATCTCTGTTATTCCTTCATTTAAAATAGATATTGACTGATGGAGATAACAAATTATTTTTAAAAAGCAAAATGCATGTGTGCCACTGGCAGAGTTCAAATGAAACCATGACTGTCAGCAGGCTGCTAAAATTCCAGGGGGGGCATAATTTCACCTGGGTTAATCTCTAATGCTATGAAGGGCTTCTGTAATATGGGTGGTTGAGTGAAATGGACATTGAGCGGACCCGAGAATTAATCCACTGAGGTTTGTTTCTCGCAGTGGCTGTTTTCAATAGGGCTAAACTATATGCTCTTTAGCAGCCATGTATTTCAGTAGTACTGTCCTACTTTCCTTGACAGTTGCCTCCATTTACAAAGTACTGAAAATAGGAAGTTTACGTTATGTTCTTGGCCCAAGGCAATTACAAGGAGCAGAGGGAGGGAAGTTAGGCATGTATGGTCAAAATACAATGCACAATCAATACAAGGAGGATTACGGATTACATACGGTACTTAAGTTCTGCTGTGAATAATTACTTCAGCTCAGGAGCCACAGTATGCATGGTAGCGGGGTTGTGTTACTTAAGAATCAGTGGCAGCATATATGCTGGAGCAGAATATCGTGAGCTTTCTTTATCAGACTTTGGTGTTTTGAACACAATTGCTGTCAAGCTGAGATACATGACATTGCTCACTATACTGTGCAGAAAGAGAAGATACTGCAGTTATGTTGAAGTAAGTCTGCAGTAGCTCCATAGGAGTTATTTTAATCTTATAAAGGGGAAAAAATGAAGAATCTAAGAAACTGTTGCTAAATGTAAGGGAGGACACAAGCTACAGAATCAGAGAAATGAGGATGATATCACCTACACTGAGGTCAGCTTCCAGTTGTCCACTGCACAGGGAAATGGGTATAACTGGGCTGTTCATTTGGTGGATGTCTACACCGTGTCAAAAAGAGTAAAGAGACTACAGGCCCACTTCCCTACAATGACGTTACAAAAAGGAAGTGTGTACTCTGGTCTTATAATCTGACATACACAGATCCACTGATCTTATGGTTATGCAAGGTCGCTGACTGAATGTGTATGGCATCACTACTAGTCTGGCACTGCTAGCCACCACTAGCCACTAGCCACCACATAGGAAAACAGAGCGATTTAGTTTGGAAGTGACCTGTGGAAGTCATCCAGTCTAATAAGAATAATGATAAGCAGTTAGAAACAGCAATAGATTAGTTTCTTAACCTAGTACTCTAAAATCCTGGAAACCATTTCCAGGCACATTAAGGACAAGAAAATCATCAGGAGTAGTCAGCATGGCTTCACCAAGGGGAAGTCATGCTTGACCAATGTGATAAACTTCTACGATAAAGTGACTGGCCTAGTAAATGAGGGGAAAGCAGTGGACATGCTGAAGTCCAGTGGGCACCTGGACTTCAGTAAAGCTTTTGACACTGTCTCCCATAAGATCCTCATAGACAAGCTGTTGATGTATGGGCTGGTTAAGCAAACAGTGAGGTGGATTGAAAACTGGCTGAATGGCCAGGCCTGGAGGGTGGTGATCAGTGGCTCAAAATCTAGTTGGAGACCAGTAACTAGCTATGTGCCCTGGGGGGTCAATACTGGGTTCAGTCCTGTTTAACATCATTGTAAATGATCTGGATGATGGGGTAAAGTGTATCCTCAGCAAATTTGCAGATGACACAAAACCGGGGTGAGTGACTGATATTCCAGACGTCTGTGTTGTCAACCAGAGAGACCTTGTCAGGGTGGAGAAATGGGCTGCCAGGAACCTCATGCAGTTCAACAAGGAGAAGTGCAAAGTCCTGCATCTGGTAAAGAATAATGCCAGGCACCAATGTATGCTGGAGGCCACCCAGGTGGAAAGCACCTTGGCAGAAAAGTACCTGGGGGTCCTGGTGGACACCAAGTTGAACATAAGCCAGCAATGTACTCTTGCTGTAAAGAAGGCTAACGGTATCCTGGGCTGCGTTAGGCAACGTATTGCCAGCAGGTTGAGGGAGATGATCCTTCCCCTCTACTCAGCATTGGAGAGGCAACACGTGGAGTACTGTGTCTAGTTCTGGGCTCCTCAGCACAGGAGAGACATGAACATACTGGAGAGAGTCCAACAAAGGGCCACAACGATGATTAAAGAACTGGAGCACCTCCCATAGGAGGAAAGGCTGAGAGAGCTGGAACTGTTGAGCCTGGAGAAGAGAAGGTTCAGGGGGAATCTTATTAATGTATATAAATACTCGAAGGGAGAGTGCAAAGAAGAAGGAGCCAGGCTCTTATAAGTGGTGCCCAGTGACAGGACAAGGGGCAATGGGCATAAACTGAAACACAGGAGGTTCCCTCTGAACATCAGGAAACACTTTTTTACTGTGAGGGGGACTGAGCACTGGAACAGGTTGCCCAGAGAGGTTGTGGAGTCTCCAACCTTGGAGATACTCAAAAGCCATCTGGACGTGGTCCTGGGCAACTGGCTGTAGGTGACCCTGCTTGAGCAGGAGTGTTGAACTAGATTACCTCCAGAGGTTCTTTCCAACCTCAACCATTCTGTGATTCTGTGAAAACCAGATCTCTCAACCTCTCCTCATATATCACATACTCCAGCGCCTCAATTATCCTGGTGGCTCCTCCACTGGACTCACTCCACTATGTCCGTCTCCTTGTGCTGAGGAACCCAAATCTGGACAGACAACACTAGATGTGGTCTCATAAGTACCAAATAGAGGTGAAGAATCACTTCTCTCAATTTGCTCAGTATGCTCTTGCCAACACAGCCAGAGTATGTTTGCCAGAGTCATTTTTCTTGGGAACTTGATTGCTTGCTCCTCCATTCTAAATGAAGACAGTAAGACATAGCCAAAGAAATTCTATGCTAGTGCATACGAAATAAAGTTCTCAAATATCAAAGCCTAAATTATCATTTTTTTACTATGAAAATAAAAGATTCTGAATGGTCAATTTTCAAATGTGTCATGAAAATCGTATTTCATGAGAAAGAGAGAATCTCTTAATATCTGGCTCCTAGAAACATTGTCATGTTTTGTTTTCTTTTTTAAGAACTCGGTTTCTAACCCTCCTGTCATGGAGGAATAATTTTATTTTTGTCTACAGAGATATAAATAAAAACCATCCCAAATGATAATATCTAAATGAACCTCAGTCTTTCAAGGCATCGTTTCCAATTTTTAGAAGCTTGGAGTTTCTCAGGCCATTTAAAAATGAAAGAGGGAAAGTCATCACTGGCACTGCTGCAGAAACAAATTTATCAGTGGGAACTGGGAGGACCTGTCTGCCCCTCCCCGATAAAGTTTACCACTCCACTAGGGAGCCTGTAAAAGTGTTACCACCTCAGCACTGTCCTTTTCATTCACAGAACACTGAAAGCAGAAAATAAACCCAAGTGCAACCTAAGCTGCTGTTGATTTGTCTCCTTGAGCACTCACGTAAGGGTTTTGTTTTGTAAGGTGCTCCACCCACTTCATCCTTATTTCCCTGCACAGAGAAAACTGCAGGAGGACAAGACTTCACAGACCTGAGCACCGTACCCCCACACTGGCCGGTTAAACCAGATGCGTGAAGCAATTCAACATCAGACAAAGTCAGGACTTGAAGTAAATATGATGTAGACTGAGTGCACACATGCTGTACCCAAAACCTCCCAGTTAAGTTTGCTCTAGCAACCATAAATAAGTATTTGATTAGGCACTTAGTGCTGACAGGCAGTGGATGTCATCCTTTAAATAGGAACATTCTTTTAACAGCAGGAGTTCCTCTAAGAAGATTTGAGATAACATCAGAGACCATTCAAATTATTTTAAGTATGCTACTACAGCATATTACCAGAAGTACTTTAAAACATTTGTACAGCCAGGAAGAAGTAGTATCAGTTTATCATATGCTACTATCCAAACTGGAGTAATTAAGTTGTCAAGCATTCATGCCCATCCAATCTTACGATCCATTTATCATTAAAAAGATACAATGATCCAAAAGCCATTTAATGGACTTATTCCTTCTTAGATTCATGGACTTACACTATGTCTTATGAGATGTTCATAGGCAATAAACAAGGATTTCATTCACAGCCATTAGGTAACATTATAGTTCTTCCAGAAAAAATATTGTCCTACATGGCTTCCTCAAAAGACAGACAGGAAAAGTCTGATTCTGGTCTTGAAATTTTTCATCCTGCAGTTTTTCCCATAAACTAAGTCAAAGTCAGTCAAACTGACAAGGAAAGTGTTGCGTGATTTTGTGAACAATCTTACAGCATGAATCTTAAATCTCTTTGCACGTTTTATGGTGTATATAAAACAACAAGTGAAATCCTACAGGCCTAACCCAGCCTTGATCCTGTCAAGAAATCTGAGAGCATTATTTAGTAGTGCCAAATCAAGCTCTAATTTTCAAAGCATCTGTATCCAAGCAGTTACATATAAGTAAAAATTCATCACAATTGTGGTCAATTCAAGGACAGTACATACACTGAGAAAAGCAGTAAATGTATTGTTCATATTGAACAATTCAACTGTCTCCACTCACTGGGGCTGACAAATTTATTTATTTTGCAGATCCCTGGTAGATGTGCCCTCATCTGATTCTTATAAAACTGCTTAAGTCTCTTGAGCTTGTGAAATATCATTTAGATCAATTAGATGAAGTGGAATCAAAAGAAGTGTTCGGTGGCTAAGACAAGATACATGGAATAAATGTACCAGTAGATTGCACAACAATAAAATGAGAAAATACACTATTTCATTCTAGAGATTAAATCCTTGCTGCTCACCTGGATCCTCAATTTTGATCCTTAACTCAGAAGCTGATTAGGAGAATATGATAATTCAGGAAATTAAGTAACACATACAGACTATATTCACAGCAGGCGTTTCTTCCAATACAGCAACTGGCACAGCTGGTCTCCAAGTGCAAGTAGTGGCACAGCACTAGGTCTTCCACTTCAAAATCACTCCCCAGTACATCAGGTATTTCATGCACTCCAGTCTTAGGGAAGAAAAAAAAATTCTTGCACACAATGTATTTTTTTCAGTTTTCTAGTCAAGCCTATGACAAATTGCTGAAAAAGATGGCTGTTTACAATAATAACTTTTTACAAGTTGTTCCTCTTATTACTGAAAAGATTTAGGTGCAATTTATTCTGTTCAAGTTGACCTCCAGTTTGGACCTTGAATACCTAAAAGTTGTTCAAACATACAAGTTATAAAACTTGTGAGGATAAACAAACAGGTTAATACAGAAGAGTGGTTGTATGGGTGTTTATACTAAGCTTGAGTTCATGCCAAGTGTGAAGTAGATGTCTAGTTCAAAAGGCTCTTCGTTTAACTAATAAAAGTATGTGTCTTCTCCCAAAGAAACAGCCCTTTTCAAATGTTATTAAACATTCCTCAACTTACACAATGTCCTGGCCAACCCCAAAGAATAGAGAGTGTGATGAATACTTCTGTGCAGAAATGTTTATATAAACTTTGCAGTGGTGTACAGATGAAGGCTATGGCAAGTTTTACTACTGTAAAAATATAACTTACCTGCCTGAAACCTCTCACAGAACTAAATGCACCAATTTGTTGTATCACTTTGCTGATGGCATCAGAATAGTCAATAACATTATAGGATGCTGAAGTCAGATGGAAAGTCCAATGTCTTCTGACAGAGAAGATTAAATTTTGCATATTGGTCTGGTTTGCTCCAAGAGGCTGATCCTGGTCCTTCAGAGTGAACAGCTTTTGTGTTGGATTTTCTCTTTCTCCACACATTTTAAATTCATCTTATTTGAAGAATGTGTGTCAGCCATAGTGTGTCTGGAATATCAACATATCCTTATGAAAATTAGAAAAGGGACAAAATCTATCATCAGCTTAATTTCCCCTGGCTTCCCAGACATTGGACTGACAAAATTTATGTTCATTATGAACATTTTGTTGGACCTCCTTCATGTCAGAAGGCACCTTTCTCTTTGATTTGTATTATTTAGTTTAGAAACCTGTCTTGTTCTAAGACTAGAGTCCAGAAAGCAGCATTTATTTTCCTACAAAATATTTGTGAGGTGCTTGGGACAAACCATTTACATCCCTGCACATATGCTACTATGCTAGTATGTATAATAACTATGCATAGCAATAAATGAACACTCAAAGCTTAACTCGTTCTGTTGCTGGTGTACATAAATGAAAACCACTATGACAGCACTGGAAATGATGATGTTTGTTTTTCTCTAAATGTGAAGTATGCTTTGGAGGACACCCTATAGAGGATATGAGAAGAGTTCAGTACTGTCAGTATGTATTGAGCTGAGCTGTATGAACTGACCTGAAAGTTGCTTAGTTCTTCCCAGGAAAAACTGAGGGCAGTGTAGGTACAGGTCTCCAGCTCTGACACAGGTCCTTGCTGTCTAGGGGCACAGGGGGACTGTGACCATGGAGTCAGAGCAAAGCCATGCCCCTGAAGAGGAGCTGCAGGCTTGGACTCTGCTCCTGAAACCCAGGGGTGAGCGGTCTCACTCTTCGGCATTGCTGCAGGCACTGTGTCATCACCTTTCTTCTTTACACACCTTGAGAACAAAAACAGCTGGAGAAACATCTAGATATGGAAAGCCACGTGGGCTCATGTGCCAAACTGCTTGGATGAGAGCAATTGTGGGAAGACTCAGAAAAACTCCAGAGTACCTGGAAAATTTTAATATTAAAACACAGAAGTGACTAGTGAAATGAAATATCCACAGGCTTTAGCAAGAGGAACAAGAGAGCTTTCTGAGTACTCAGTTTAAATGGAGCAAGTCTGCAGTTCCATCTTTCCTTAGACCAAATGCCAAGAGGCGAGTGCTGCATTACCCCCTCTGTAAAACAGGCAGCAGGGATCATCCAAATTTTCCTCCTGAGACAGCATAGTTTACAGGGGTCTTCCCTTGACTATAGCTCCAGCTAAACACAATGTAAACCTCATTTTTAAATGTAGTATTTGGACCTCCTAGACACTATCCACATTTCAGTATCTGACCCTAAGGAAAAACAAATTTTTAAACCTAGAATAGAGTAAGATTTAGTCTTTTTTACCATTACTACATAGAAATTCATAGAGGTTGAGGAAAACTGAAGATTTTCAGCATTAGGATCTTACAGAAGGCAATTGTTAGTGGTAAATGAAGGTTGCAAACTTGATACCACTGAATCAATGACAATTACATTTCAGTATCTGACCCTAAGGAAAAACAAATTTTTAAACCTAGAATAGAGTAAGATTTAGTCTTTTTTACCATTACTACATAGAAATTCATAGAGGTTGAGGAAAACTGAAGATTTTCAGCATTAGGATCTTACAGAAGGCAATTGTTAGTGGTAAATGAAGGTTGCAAACTTGATACCACTGAATCAGTGACAATCTTTCTACAGATTTCAGTGGGAGGAGGGTAAGAGTCCTACACTTGTTTTAATAGTTGGTGCAGAAGATTAAAGACTGAAGAACTATTTCCAGCCTTAATCATGATACTTAGCTATCATGACATCTATACTTGCCTACACAAGACCCCTTTAAAAAATCCTTAGCAAGCCTAGAATCATTCCTTGAAATTACATGAGTTAACTTAATTTATGTGATCTCCTTTCTTTTTCTCACATAGGGATATTCAGGTTCTGACTATCTGGAACTAATTCTTAGTGATTTTTGTCATTGTCTTTACCAAACATTAATTGCAACAGAGATTTATGAATGGAAAGTAGGGTTTTTCTCTTTTCTTAAAATATCTTCATAAGCATGTGTGTGGGAGGTCAGAAAATGTAAGCGATTTCCATTCACTCCTTTCTTCCTTGCCATTAAAAAGTGTGACTGGAAAACAATAACCAACACAGCAAGTGGTCCCTGCTATTATACAAAGTTAAAACAGAATATAGCCAGATTATTTGCAATATCAGGTTTTGGTGTATAACATTATCTACCCACAAAATGCTTATCACAGCACTGATTTTCATGCTTGTTCAAGTTTTTTGTATGTAAAGGAAGAAGCTCACCAGAACAGGTATGAACTCTGAAAAATACAGCACATGGATAATTGGTTCAAAAATCACAAGGCATTTCTTGCTGAGAGATCAGTAATGGCTTGTGAATAGACTTTTTATTGGGGGGAGTTTTGGTTGTTTTTTTTTTAAGAAGGAAAGCAGAAAAAGGGCATTTGTGGATAAAATACATTTGATCTGAGAACTGGAAAAAATCCTTATAATGAAAAATGCCTGGTTTCATTTTCAGACCTTTGATAAACAATTTCTTGCTATGAATCAATATCTTTTGTAATGGTTTTGAAAACAAAAATGCAAAAAATTTCACAAATTTTCTGTAAAAAGATCAAATAATGGAAGTGGATCCATACAAAGTGAGGGCAATTTAAACTGCAAATTTTTGAATAAGAAATAACAGATCTCTGGTTTTTTTTACCAGTTCCAGTTTACAAGAATATCCAAAAGCATTGTGAAGGTCTGCTATGCCTTTGCTGTACAATATATAGCTGAAGATAATCCCTTTCTCAAAGAGCTGATTTAAGAAAAAGCTCACTGTGTAGTGTACAGAATAGACGAGGAGGAGTTGAACGGGCTAGTAAAGGAAGAAAAGGGATAATTCTTACAAATATAATGAGAAACAGCAACATCCATATGTGACTTGAAGGATAATATGGAGTGGAAGATACCAGCAAAGACAAACAGTGGTGTCAACTGCAAGCATTTGAAGAGACGAGGAAGAGTTTTCCCAAGCTGCAGTTCCTCAGACTGAGTAAAGACTGATCGAGCCAGTGCTCCTGCTCCTGTTGCTGCTCAGGGGAGGGCTGACCATGACCAGTTAATAGACTGACCATGCACGGTCTATTGCCGTGCAGAATGAGCTGAGCTACCTGAAAAGGATCTTGTCAGGGCACAAAGCACCATCCTGCTAGCCTTGTGGCCCATCTAATACACTCTTATCAGGTTTACCCTTTACAGGTAACTGGGTATTTACTCCCTGATTCAGACATAAACTTCAAATTTGTTTTACGACATAATGAACTGAAGAACTCCAGCTCAAGAAATGCAGCCTTAGTCACGTTTTTGTCTGAGGGATGCAGATGCAATGGAGAAGCCAAGAGAGACCCAGAGAGAGGTGAGGAATGAAAACAACAGGAGCCATGAAGCGAGAGGATATCAGCAGAAAAGTTTTTTAACTCTGCTGAAAGGTTCTCTTTAGAAAGAAAAGAACTGTTATTACTATATAATGGATTAGACTATTTTTCTTTAAACAGAATTTCCGGTGAGGGCTTTTAAAGACTCCTGGGTTTCAGGCATCCTACCTATGTTGTATCACACTTTAATATATTGGTACATTTGAAAAGACACAATGGGCCATGCACTGAAGGGGGCTGTGCCCCTTCAGTTAGACCTACAATAGCGTAGTAATTAGTGTGATTTTCTTACTCGTGTTATTGTTTAGGCAGTTGGCACTTGGGGGAATTTTGTAGAGGAAAAATGTTTTATCTGGCTCAGTTGTTAATATAAAGCATAAAGTCAGCACAAAGCACAACTTTTCTTCTAAGCGGATGAGAAAAAAAGATATATTTAATTTTTTAATCAGGCAATACCGGGGCAAGTAAAGTGCAGTTTTACTCCATCTCACTTGACAGCCTTTGAATTCAGAAGCTGTGTATTTAGATAATGAGGCATATCACCAATTGCAACCAAGCCTTGCTCGCTGGAACTTCGTACAGATATAACTGTGCCACAAAGGTATGCTCTAATTATGCTAATCACGATGCCTTGGCATTCACTCAGAGGAGTCACTCTGTATTCATCGGCAGCAAGAAAAGTGTCAGAACAGCATGCTGCTACTTGGCTACTTCCTTAATAGCCCACCAGCTTCTGTCAAAGGCTGAGTGTCCTGTTCCCATGCAGTTTGTCTAATCCTACGAGTTCTACAATTATTTTGTCATTGTGATGGCCGAAGGGTGGTCTGCAAAGAGCCTGGTGTTTTTCTAATCGTGGGTGGTATTTGGCAGCCTCTAAAACACCAGAGGAAAATATTTTAATTTTTTTTTAGACTTTAAAGAAAAAAAAAATAGAAATTTTAATGGGGAAAGGACAAAAAACAGAAAACTTTATAACCCACTTTATATGAAAATTGCTGAAATTTGTTTTCCGCTGTACAGTTGTGAAAAGTATGTTTATCAATATTCATAAGCCTACCAAATTCTCTGTAGTGAAATATCCTTCCACCTGTCACAAAATAATGAATTTCCTTAAAAAAATTGAGTATGATATTAAACAGGAAATTACATGTGTTGCAGAATTCTCCAGCATGGTATCTGTAGGAGACAGCAATACGTCTTATTTTTTCTTGATAAAATAAATCAAAAAAGAAAAGAAAGTAGTGATTTTCCAATATCTCAGTAGTTGCTTTTCCAGCATGAGACACTTTAAAGGTCTGATTTATAGAGTGCTGCATACCTATTCTGGGGAATAAATCTCTTTTTAACATGTTTCAACCACTAATGACTTTTCTATAAAATCATATTAAGTTAAATCAATAACACTTATAGAATTCCTAGAGCTATCAGTATTTCACCTTGTCCTCATACGGGAGAGTATAAATCTGAAATTTTTGTGAAACAGCATAATAAGCCTGTTTTAACATAAGGCTTATAGTGAATGCAAAGTATATGGTAAATTGGGTATTCCACCAGAAGTCTGATATAAAATTAAAGTAACACAACAGGGAAAGGAAAACCTATGAAACCAAATCCTGTTTTCCCCCAATTTAGTGACTGTGTGAGATTAGAAAATATCTGGAAAATGGGGAGAAGAGAAATAAAGTGCAATCTAAGCTACTCTGACAACTGGCCACTTCATGAAGACATATTTTCCATCTCCTCATCCTCACCTTTCTCACAAATGAAAAAATTTCAAACTCCGTCTCTGAATGAGACTTCCCCCCAGGAAGTGAAACTTATCCCTGAAAGTTGTTGGGCTTGCCCTCCTCACTGCTGCAAAAAGGGAATTTTTTTTGCTGTATTAGGGCCCAATCCCATGCCTGGTGATGACAGTGGGATTTCTTTTCCCATCTTGACTGCAGAATGCACAGGAAAAAGCACTTTGGCCCTTCTGACATACCTTACACAAGACAAAAAATGTGTCAAATCCTCTGTATCCAGCTGAATTTTCCTCTTTAACCTTTACAATATTATGAGAATGTTTAGAAAAATGTAGCTGTATTTACCTCTAAAACCAAAGGTTTCATAATTTATCTAGAAAATTATTCATTTGTGGCCCAAATGAGGATGTTATACTTTTTCTTTTCTGTGTAGAGAAGTCAACTGTCAAGATAAATACTAAGAACACAGTAGAAAAATATGTTAATCCTCTATTTGTTCATCTGTACAAGAGATTTAAATGGAAATTTAATATGGATATTGCTAGATTCTGAACAGGAGCCAAACTAATTCTATAAAAGTGCTCTGTCTACATATTAACTACTGTAAACATGCAGAGATTCAATCCTATTTACTTTACTCTCAAACATCTGATAGGATTCTGTTCCTTTTTTCATAGTTTTTTTCAAAAACATCAAA
The DNA here is from genome assembly GCF_000699145.1 of Aptenodytes forsteri. Classification (NCBI taxonomy): domain Eukaryota; kingdom Metazoa; phylum Chordata; class Aves; order Sphenisciformes; family Spheniscidae; genus Aptenodytes; species Aptenodytes forsteri. Next base: position 7,419,308 of record NW_008794581.1, on the reverse strand, counting down.
CAGAACAAAACTGAGCATTCAGCATTTTGAGTAATTGTTCTATTTAGTCAAATATCAGAGGTATTTCTATGAGGATATTTCAGAGATTTCAGTTTTCCATCATTTGTTAGCCTCTTATCTGATTATGAATTTTCAATGGAGGAAGTAACCCCTAGTCAAATCAACCATTTTTTAATATTTCAGATTTTATCTTAGTTTTAACTTAACCAGAGATCTACTACAATGGCATTTATGTTGACCACAGATAGTATGGCATCAAATACATAAAAATATAAATATAGCAGCATATATGACTGATTTAATTAGTCCCAAATCATTTTTTTAATCTAGGGAAAAAAAAGTAAATTTGTTTTTTTCCCATGTGACCTGAAAAGAGTTATAATATGGTAAGTTTTGTATTACATCAATTTTTTTATACTACTAAACATAGGCAGTTATAGCATCATTAGAGCAACCCCCAAATTATGGTAATGTTGCACCAGAATTTTGTCATTCTCCTTGACCTATTACAAGGGAGCAAACAAAGAACATAAGCCTCGAACCCTATCATCATTGATCTGGTCTGAACCTGTCATACTGTTTGCTTGAGGCTCATGTCTACTACAAAAAAATTTGAAAATAAATTTCTTGGGTTTGGATAGAAGAATCACGCTTCTAAAATCAGACAAAAATGAAATGCAAATAAAAAGTGAAAGGTGTATACAAATTCTAAAACATGATTGAAGAGTCTGTGTCAGGCAGCTCCATTGAGTAAGGAAAGAAATGTCAAAGTCTCTAGAAGACATCAAGAAGCTGACAACACTGGATGGAGGGCTGGCAACTCTATTCAGAATTAGATTTCTCTTTTTAGTCCACTTGCTTGAGCAGGTTTCTCATGGAAACCATGACGCCACACCCACCACTGCACAAGACTGTGCTTCAAACATGGGAAGTCCCACAGGATAGCTGACCTCTGGGCACAGTCAAGGAAATTTTCCACTCTGTCTGGAAATTTCCCTGGTACCCTTTCCCCAGCTTCTTTGTCTTCTCTCTACTAGTGGAACAAGTCTGTCTAACAGATGACATGATGCGGCAAAGTCCTTAAGAAAGCTGAAATCCCCCTGTCACTCAAATCATCATCATCTGAGTCTACAGTACTCCTCCTGAAAGGCCAAAACCTGCTTCAAAGAGGGAGGTCTATCCACAGCAATGTCATAGTCATAGTGAAGGCTCAGAAAATAAAAACACTCCACAGGGCGTCCCCTGATCACTTCATATACTGTAGAGTGAACTGGTCGGGGCTGTGTTGTAGCAACTTGAGTTTTTATTGCACTGCAAATTGTGTATGCACAGTAGCAAAAAAATAGGTGCTTTAGCACACTTCATATTAAAAATAAGCCCTTCTCATCTTTTAGTGTGTCTGATGCATGCAGATCACTGAGAAATGAATATATTGTGTTTTTCTCCTTTGACGCAGCCCAGTCCCATAAGTATTTGTTATTCTGCATGCAAGTACTTTTCTTCTTATATCATTTTCAGTTTGCTGTTATAATAGGTAGCTAGTATGAAGTTCACAAGCCCTTTATTAATTTTGAAAGACACAGTAAATACTTTTAAATAGCAAAATGATTGGAGTGAATGTAGAAAAAAAAATGGCATCGAAACAGTGAAAAGCATTGAGTTCATTTAATTAAACATATGGACCAACATGGGGTCAATGGAATGCAATGGTCGCATTACATGCCAGCCCCAAAGCAAACTTACTTGGATGCACTGTCCATGCATTTTATTCTTTTCTTAGAAATGTTGCACATAAATTTAATGACCAACATACGTGTATGTGTACTTGTAATTAGAACCAGCAGAACCAGGAACAATCCTGCCTGTCAATTATTTAATAAAACTGTAAACACACCATGCTATAGAATTGTTTTCCACATTATTTTCTAAATCTGAGAGAAGTTCTGCAGTGAGATTTTCATCACACTATTGTATTATGAATTACACCCTCTTTATAGGAACCTGCACTCTCACTTTGCAGTATTATTTTTGCAAAGCTGTTTCTCATGACTCTTTAAGGAACATATATGTAAAACAATAAGTTTATACTGTTTTTTTGGCTGCTAATTCAAGTTTATGGCAAATATGTACACGCACCACAAAAGACTTTGGTCTTATTTTGGAAATTGTCAGCTAAATAGAATTATAGTTATTATATATCATTGCATATAGTTATAGTAACTACTACAGCAAATAAGTGTAACCCATTAAATATCAGATAAGAAGATCATGTTTCCAGTATAGCTTTGCATACAATGTTTTTTGACAGCCTGTAGGTAGTTATCTTTGAAATAAAACTTCATATGTCAAATATTCCATAATTTCCCAATTTGTAAAACATTTTTCCTATCTTTTTCCAGAAATGTGGCATATAGATGGTACGATTTCAGTCCACGAGGCTGTTCTTCATCAAATTGCTGGCTACAAAATTTGAAGAGATCTACCATCATAGTCTCATAATGCTGAGAGAGAGAGAACCAGCGAAAATTGGAGGTATATCACACAAAACTCATTCTATCTAGATCTACATTAATGTATCCTAACATGGATAGCTATGTATGGACTGAAGATTTCATCTGAAGTGGTTGCCTTTGTATTATTAAAACAACCAGAAACTCACATACATTTATTTAAGCTAACGCTTTGGAGTAGAAGTGTTTGGAGGAACATGGAGGGATGCACAGGGCTGCCTGTTCCAGCAGAGCTGTAGGTGAGAGCACAGGCAGTGCAAGTCCCATTAAACCTTCTTCCAAGAACATCCTGTGAGTGCTTCCTGCCTTAAACCTTTTAAATGAGCAAGGCAAGAAGAATGAAGATAGGAGTTGGCATATCTGATTTTAAAAAATGAGCTTAAGCATGATTTAATTATACTAAAAAAGCTATTTTCAGTGTATTCACTTTTCAATTTTACTTAACCTAGTGTGCAGTAGTCACAACTGTGGGAGAAAGGACAATCTTTTCTGCATCATCCGCAAGCATTTTATTCACAATCCTATAAAAATTCTCTTTTGCATCATCTGGCCTTTCAGTTTCTAAATGAAATAGTTGTGTTCAAACAACCCAGATGCTTACATATTATGAAGGTGGGCAAATAGTTTTAGTAATAAATGAAACTGAATGTCATGTTCTTGTGAGGAAAAACAAATCAGAATAGTTCTTGTTGGGTAAGTGTCCTCAAGTTTATGTCAGTGTAAGTGAGTGCTTTTTTGTAGGCAGCTAGTGTTCAAAACCTCTAGAGACTGCAAGGTAAGTCTTTCTCTCATTCTCTCACTTCTCAATTACAATTAAATATTATTCCTGGTGGCATTCATTGGGTTAACCCTCACAGCTTTCTCTAGATGTCAACTGGTGATTGACATGAAAGCTATTGCAGGTCCAATTCAGTATCTTTCACCTATAGGTTTCAGATTATCACCTAAAATAAATATCTAGTTATCAAACATCTTTCGAAAAAATATTATGAATATTTGTGGGCACCAAAATATTTGTTTTTACTCTGCTTGAAAATGCAACACCACGTAAAAGTGAAAAAAACAAATCAACTCAACGTGTCTTGGTAGTTTGAAACTGCCATGCCCCATGTTTCAAGTTCCTGACAGTAACTTTGTTGTTCTCAGCAACTCCAGTTCAGATCTTGGTTCCCATAACCTGGGTGTGTGAATCAGAACATATACTATAAACTGAATCTATTGAAAATCATTTTTAAGGACAATTTTCCTACCCAAATATTCAGGCAGGACTATGCTGGCTGTGCTTTAATTTAATTGAGTATAACTAAATTGAAAGCAATTTTTAGCAAGCTCAGCTCCATGCTGTCTCTTGTAGATGCTTGTCTCAGCAAGCAGCTCTTACTTCCTCCTCCTCAGTTTGGAAATGAAAGTCCCAGTTCAAAGTGGAAGTTTCAAATCCCTCTTGGCTCTTTATGCAAACTCATTTAGAAGACTTTCCCTGGAGTATGGGTGAAATTCCCCTTCTCTTTGAACAATGAGAAACACTTACTGACTTTAACAAATGCAGATATATTTTTAACTGGATATATTAAAAATTTAGCACTTACAACTTTCAAAATATAACAACTTTTCTTTGCTTTCACCAAAATACTAGAAAGAAGAATGTATTAAATTATGATTACAAGATAATAGACAGGCAAAGCTCCTGAAGTCCTATGATGCTTTCAGGGTTCACTGGATTGTGAACAAACCTTGTCTCCAGAGTCAAAGAATCTCAACTGACCTGTGTGCACCATCACAGCTGGAGCAGCCAGGACCAGACTGGCCATCTTCATACGACGTATTGTGACGACTGAATGATCTCTGGCTTGATACTTATCCCCCTACTCTTCACAGCTATCCATTTACACAGCATACAATCCAATTTAGCAACTTTGCATCCTGTACTCAGGAGACCTTTATATAACCTAAGGTCCATTTCAGACCAGTGTCATCTTTCACTGAGGAGAGGAGATCCCACCTGTGTAGTCAGATTTCATCAGCTCAAGAACCGTTGCTATAGGACTTCAAAGTTACAGTGCAGATGTCTGCTCCTGACTTGTACTACTAATACTGATCCAGGGACACAGCTGCAACCACAACTCATGGCAATTTATCCCTCACTGAGAAAAGATTTTGGGCTTGGGGAACCAGTGTCACAAAGGGGTCACTTAGATGACCAGCAATGAGTCCACACCTTTGCATTAGGGGCCAATATTCCAAGCCCTGCAATGAGAACCTATTCCAGTATCAATTTAAAAGGTTTTTTTTCTGCAACTTTATGACTTCAAATCATATCAATCTAGCTAGTGTAGATCTGGACCTCCTGTCTCTGTTTGTAGAAGTTAACTTTCCTGACAATCTTGCCCCAGGAGGATCCAAAATGTTGTTTATCTTCCTCCCACATGATCCAACTGGTTGCAAAAACATCATCCTTCTTTCTCCCACAGTTGTGTCTGCTCCATACATTCCTCAGACCTTCCCCATTCATTTGCCACTGCACTGAAAGTGTGGGGTTGGGTTTTATATATATATATATATGTGTATATATATGTATTTACTTTTTATTGTTCATCCATGTGGTTTACTTTGGGAGACCTTCTTTACAGCTTATAAAGTTTCAGTGTCTTAGAACAATACTGATGGTATGTAGAGCGTGCCTTGAAGTACATGAAACAGAGCATATAGGGTTGGCAGCTATAACGTAAAAACTGTGTAGAGCTACAGACATAAAGAATATGTGTGGGTCGTAGACTACTGAAAACACATCCTATCAAATACATCCTACATTCTTGTTGCATGTCGGTTCGTCTTACTCCGTACCTGCTACTCCGAAAAATGAACTAACATATTTGAACAACTGGATAAGGAAACGAAGGTCATGAAAGAGGAGAGCCAAACCCACAGAGTAGATATACTGCCTGCATACAGTCTTGGACAACTTTGAACTTTTTTCAGTACCGGCCAATCCTGGAATTGTGACCGAAGTGTATTCTCCTAGCAAATCTGCCTGAGTTTGCAGACAGCCTTCGGCAGGAGGATGATTAGCAGCTATGAGCAATAGAGTTTCTTGACAACATATGCCTCACTAGGCCAGCTCACAATAATGTTTTTCTATTTGTTTTCTACTGTTATTCAGGGTTTTATCCAGCCTAAGGGATTTGAAAGGGTGTGCTGATGACTGATGCTGGATAGCTGAAATACATACGTCCACTATAGGTCACAGGCTTAGTTGCCTGCCTCTGGAGCATTTGATTCCCTCCTCCAATACAAAAAGTTTTTTGTCTCCCTGTTTTCAAATTTTTAAAGTGGGCACATCAAATAATTGAATTGCATCATATTTGCACACACAAATATTCCCATTTGGAAATATTTGAGCAAATTCATCTTTTGTACTCATACATGACGCTACATCGAATGCATAATTTAGTACTTATTTTCAGAACAAATAGCCTGGAAAAATTGCATGCACAATTGATAGTAATTTGAGTGTGTAACCTGAGGTTGGAGCTTATTAACATATTCATTCTGTCTAAGCTCTGTGTGTAAATTCAAACCATGCTGTCTTTTAACAAAGATTGTACCAGACAGCAGAAACAGCATGAACATCAGCTCAGTGCATGGCACAACTCAGAATGAAATGAGGGGGGAGAGATGCAAAGATAATTATTTAAATTCATCATACAATGGAGTCAAAAGTTTTTTAAAATTTTTTATGGAAAACAGATTTTATTATCACAATAAATACCAAATAATTTCATAATTCTGCATAACTTTTAATGGCTTTGTTTGAAGTGTTCACACCAAAAACAACCTAGCCACAGTAGTAAAAAATTATACAATGTAGCAAAAAAGTAGTAAAAAGTTATACAATGAACTACTGTAGTTTTAATTTTTTTAAAAAAATTAAATTAAGTTGTGAATTAGAAAGCAACAGTACCTTTAGGCTGTCAGTCTACTATGTTTATGGTTAAGCAAAAGTTTACATTTACCATGCATACCATTCATGCAGCAAATCTGGGCACATTTTAATACCAAACTTTATAGTATTCATCAAAATATGCTTCTAGATCTGCTTCAGGACTGTTGGTGAACTAAGAGCCAAATCATCATCCAGAAAGAAAAATCATAATTGCTTTTTCCCTCTACAAGAAATCAGAACCTACAGAAATATAAATATGGAGATCCTGATATAAAGTAAGCATACATGCACAGAATGGGAGAAGAGGCCTCTCATACGGAACAGGATTCCTTAGACAGCCACCTGTCTTGTGTGAGGGCAATGGCGTCATACAATTTTCTTAATTAATATCTATGAAATAAAGAGAGCATAGCAACAAACGTACATATGCAAAAAGAGTATGGTAACATTTATGAAATGTTCTCTGCGTGCTGACACAAGTGCATATACAAAACCATAAAATCTTAAACAAATAACTGACGAATCAAATAAACTGTTAAAAGTATAAATTCACTATGAACCAAGGTTATGTATTTAATAGTACAGTTTTGCAGAGTACGTCTTTCAGCGTTGATGCATTACATAAGAGGATTTGACAAGGTTACAATTTGTGTTACTAATGGAAATTCTTTTCAAGAATTAACCTTTAGGCTATAAAGAATGACAGATATTCAAATATTCTCAAATGAGTATTTGAATCGAAAATTTCTATTCATTTTACCAAGGTTATGTATTTAATAGTACAGTTTTGCAGAGTACGTCTTTCAGCGTTGATGCATTACATAAGAGGATTTGACAAGGTTACAATTTGTGTTACTAATGGATGTTCTTTTTTTTCATTAATTTTTCTTTTGTCTATAATGACTGATATTCAAATATTCTCAAATGAGTATTTGAATCGAAAATTTCTATTCATTTTTGCTTCCCAACAGAATCTCCATCCTGCATTGCAGTGTGTCATACACACAATTGAATTCTTAACAGCTGCCATTCAAGGGAGCTGCAGAGGACCATTTGAAAGTAATATTTTGCTCTGTGTGACATCTCATTTTTTTCTCCTCAGAAATCATAATTTTTTTACACACCTAGTAGTCTTCCTAACAGGAAACCAGCTCTGCCTGTCGTTTTGATTGGGGAGGAACCTTGTTTTCCAGGTCACTGGCTTGAATTCTGGAGACAAGATATTCATGAGGGACCCGTGTGGGGAATTTACATCTCAGTGCAGAGTTTTCCTCTCCATTTGTCAGCACGCCAGGTCAGTGAGCTGCTCTCTTGTCAGAGGGAAGATAATGGCTGCTGCATTGCCTCCCGCTTATTACACACTCAGTGCATCTGACCTTCATGTGAGACCCCCAAAGCATTCTGATTTTTGGCTTTCCCCATACCCTAACTCAAGCTCCTTTTCCCACAAACCTACAATCTGTGACTTTGGGTAACTCTTCCTTTTCTGCCTTTAACAACCATATTTTAACATACAAATCCTATTGTTACACATTCCTTTATTTCACAAAAAAATAGGATGTTTCTATTTATTGTTATTTTGGTGGAGATACACAGTGTTACTACAGTCAAAACTATAAAATACTCATTATTTGTTAACACTAGCAGCCTTCTTTAAGCACTATTATATTATATTTATTAGAATTGTTATTTGTACCTCCATCCATTTTTCTCAACTCTTCTAAAGTTTAAAAAAAGATAATAGTGCATGGTTTTATTCTGAGCTCCTGAATTTAGAAAAAAAGCTATATACTGATTAGTCACCCTCTTATAATCTGTTATGCTATCATACACTAAGTACTTCTCATGTTAAATACACGGCAAAGTCAGTGGATACAAATGTGAATACTGAGTTTGATTTTATCAAAGGCTTGATCTAACACGTATTAAAGTCAACAACCACAAGCCTGCTATTCATAGAGATTAGCAGGTTATTATATGAATTGGCAAATTAACTGTACAATAGCAATGAAGACCGTATGACGAACGCCATGACAATGTCATTTTTTGGTGCCACAAATGTACATTTAAGATTCAAGTATTTCTACTACATGAAAGAGGTCTCATGAGGAGGAACTGGTTTGTGTACATATTTAAATAACCTAGTGTTGGGGTGGTTTTGGAGTAAAATTAAATAAGGCTTCCTAAGTTGGGAGACTTGAGGGATTTTCATTGAAAAAAAAAAATTTAAAACTTTTCAAAATTTTATTTAAAAATTCAGTCTTGGTTGTTTCATTTTTCTAGTCAATACTGCTTCTCACTACAGATGAAAGCAGTGTCATTCACTGGAAAATGTCATGGTTAAGCAATCCAGTTCATGCCACTGGTCTGCTGTAACACTCAGTCAACAGCTCCATACATTTGTAGCATGAATGACTCTCCTCTCTAATTAGTCTGTCTTCAATTTAAAGAATTCTATGTATTGGAGGAAAAAAGTGATTTAAAAGGATGTATATGTAATAACAACTGAGGACATGAAGGTGAATAGCACGTGTGGGGACAGTTGACTTATACACACAACTTTTCCATTAATTTTTAGATTTTTTTTTATAATGAAAACATTCAGAGACCTAAGCCCTAATTTCAAGTAAATAAATAAATAAATAAATACAATTATTCCTGCTAATAATATTTTAACACTCTTCTATTTATTTAAAAGGTTCAGTTTTTTCTCCACAGCTGTGTCTTGGGAAATTATAAAAGTCTTTTAATATATGCCACACAGAATGTTATCTAAGTCAGAAAACTGAGCCAGGCAGGTCATTGGTCTGTGTTGCTGTGAGGATGCCTCAATATAAGATGGATCTTTCATGAACACTACCATTTGTTACAAAACTTTTTCAGAAAATAACCACAAACAGCTACACCCTAAAAACCAAGAACATACACATAGTTTGTGTTGAAAATCCTATAACCTACTTTCCAATCTGATTTGGCTCATCTACAATCTGGGACAAGAGTTGAGTTGAAAGACCTAAAAATTTTGAATAGCGCTGGGGTTTGGGAAACTTTGGGGAAGATAGAATGAAAAAATATAGTATATAATCCCATCTCTGGTTCATAGTTAAGTTCCAAAATCAAAAACCACACCACTGGGGATGAAACAAAATCCTACTAATACCAGAATTAGTTTATATTTCTTAGACTTATTGTAAGATGTTCAATATTATTTAATTTGAATAGGTTTTTTAACTTAGTAAGTGACGGGAGTCTGAAGAGTGCATGGTATTTACGTTTTCAGAGAATGTATGAGTATCTAATATAAAAGACAAATGCCACTTATGAGAAATACAAATGTATCTCAAAAAAATGAACAAACAATAATAAGACTTCAACAAGAAATAAAGTGCCTTTGTAAATCCGTATAACAGTAGGATTGCTCTTTTGCATTTGAGAATATCAGTTCACTGCTTTATTTTCTTGCAATTATTTGAAAATAATCTGGATAACTTTACAATCAAGGTATTTCCTCTTGGCTCCCTGGTATACACCAGGCTGCCTGAGGAGATGATCGACATCCTAAGGTGTCCACAGCATAATCAGTCTGAAGAGCCTCCAGTATTAAAATTCTAACTAATGATAATCAAAAAGAAACAAAAACAATAACAACATTGTGTAAAAAAGCCAGCAGATAAAAAGCTACATCTGATTTAACAGAGCAGGTAGATGATTTGTCTATATGCTGCTAATATGTATCCCCAAAGTATGTGTCTTTTACATGAGACAAAGAGACTCCCCAGGTGTCTCCTAGTGCAGAATTGACCGAACTGTACCCAGAGAAGACACTTGTGATTAGTCAGTAAAAACTGTTCATGTGGATGTAGAAGTGATCACGTAGGACAGCATTTCATGCACCATTAAGATAGTTAGATGTTTTGTATGTAGTTTATAATAGCCAGTAGAGATGAATCATGCACGTGCTGGAGTGGTCACGCAGGACCACAGGCCAGAGAGGTTTTAAGAACTGGTCAGAACACAGTTTGGGGAATATCACCTGATCCAGGTGAAGATCCTTGCTATGGAGGCCCCCATCACCATCTGGTCCACAACCAACCAACCCGTCTGTCTGAGAGATTTCATTCCTCATACAAGCATTATCCTATGCCAACATCACAATATTTTTTAACAAGCGCTGTCTGAATCTCTATGCCACAGCAGATGTGATGAAATACTGGCAATAATCCTGCTTCAAACTGAATTATTTTATAATAATTTAGATAACAAAGCATCAGCTAGGTGGCAAGAGAGGAAGTTGCAGGAGAGTTCTGTTGAGATGCATTGCCAGTCCTGTGTTTCAATAAAATATCATCCTGATGGCAAGGAATGAGCAGTTAGGTGAGAGAGGTTCTTTTCTTCTGACAGTGGGATGTCAGGTAGTATGCCTTCACTGCATTGCTGCTGGGAGTGAGTAAACATGTCAATTTATGGCATCTTGTAAGAAAAGAGAGCTTGCCCACTGGGCTAGTTTTCCCAAACTCTCAGCGCTACTCCTTAAAACAGATTTGCAAACTCTCAGACCAACCTTGGAGTGCATCACTGATACAGTACAACTTTTCTGAAAGTGCTTTTTACAGTAAAGGACCAAGGGGGTTTGAAATGAGATTATCCTCTTAGAAGTGATAAGAGAAAGAATATTCCCTTGAGCTCTGGCCAGACCATATTATGTCTAATGAATTTCAGAAGGTATGTTAAGCCAGTATAATTGCAGGGGGCATAGGATGTATATACTTTGTTTCCTACTGTTTATCTGAACCTTTCAAGACTTTTAAAAAGCACTGAAGCCACACAGGGTTCTGTTATGCCCCAGACACAGGTACACACACCTTATAAAAGCCTCTGCTATGCAGTAACTTACTGACTAAGACATCAGACAATGGTCCAGACACACACATGGAAGCCACAACATTTCTACTTCTGCATAACTTAAGAGGAGGAGACCAATACCATTGTCACTTGGGAAGAAAAAGTGCTTCTGGAAAGTAAATTGGGTAAGCTTCTGGGAACTTACTGCAGCTGGGCTTTATTCGGTTGTTTCTTATTATGATCTCCAAAGCACAAGTATGTCACAAACCATGTTTTTTCCTGACACCAAGATAAAACTTCTCTCAAAAAGAACGCTGGTTCCTTTGTCTTTGGTTGTCCTAAAAAAGATGGGAATGGTTACCACCATGGTCCTGACATAATAAGTAGTACCACAAAACTGGACAAAAAAATGCTTCAAAAAAGCATTTAAACAGCCAAAAAGGCACGAACTAGGCAAAATGATAAATTCTATGCTTTGTCAAAGGGTGTTCAATATTCTATATCTTTACAGTCTGGGGCGTGAAATCATCTTCCTGCAAATAAGCCGTGATCCACGTTAACTGCAAAACTCTGTTCAAAAAGAGTTAATTCCTCAGTAGGGAGGGGACTATTTCAGAGTTATTTCAATCTTTTCAAAAGAAAAGGGTATTGTCTAACATTAATATCTTAATTGTTACCTAATCTTTAATGGGTATTAGGTGGGAAAACACAAGGAACCTTTCCCAAATACAGTAGGCTTTCTCGGTAATAGATTTTTGCTTTACTACTGAATCTTTCAATATGATGAACGAAGAAAGTGTAAAGCAACACAGACAAACAAGGCAAATTCATGCATTAATGTAATATACAGGAAGAATGTGCAGATGTTATGTAGAAATAAAATAAATCAAATGTGGAAGAAGAAAGGTAAACATATTAACCAGGAGTGAAAAAATATTTTGAAGAAAAAACAGCAGAAAAATTACCTGTGAGTACAGAAATATTATAGTAATACTGTGCTACTGAAAGAGTTGGAACTCAATGTGTGTAAATTACGACCTTTTTGTGACCAAAGAAAATGTCTGCTTTGCGCCGAACACGGATAGCTTATTTTTGCAATGATATGCTTTCGTGTGAAATATTCTCTTTTCCTCAGCAGAATGCCATGATAGGAGCACTATCCCAATAACTGGCATCCAGAGTGAGCCCTGGCTGACACTCTGTGGACATCCATGTTTGTCTTACATTTCCCCTCTTCAGGGGACTACAAGCACCCCATACCACTTCTAGTTCAGCACAGAGCCTGCAGAGCTCCAGGAGAGCCTTTAGTTACCTTCCTCATTCAAACCTTGCTGCAGTCAATAGAGGCCTTTTGTTGTTTGGTTGGGTTTCTTTAAATACAAGCCTTGATTTTAGCTAATCTCTTGTTTTGGTTTGGTTCATCCACAGTGGGGACAGAGGCTATACTAAACATTTTGATGAAATGGGATATTTCTTTACAACTTACAAAAGCATAAACAGTGGTACCAATACTCCAAGTATAGTTGTGAGATTTGTCTCACCTTTTTTGTATACTCCACCATTCAGATCTCTTGATTTTTTCAAATAGTCTGAAAAACAGAACTTAATTTTTCCAAACACAGTAAGTTACATTCAAGATCAAAAAGCCATATCCCACTTTTCTGCATAATGTGTAGTCTATATTTAATTTAGATAAACAGCACTGATAATTCTATCAGAACATCTATTCTGGAAAAAAAGCGATTGAAAATCATACTAACCTGTGACAGATCTGGTCACAGAGAAAGGATCTGCTCACATCACAGATTCACCTATGATTCCTGTAAAATGAAATGTTTTCTTTCATGCTTTCAGATATTAAGAGATCCATTATTACTAATAGTTGCCAATCAATGGTTTCTGTGATATAATAACATGTGAAATAAGTACTGATTGTAAATACACTCCACGTAAAAATACAATGCTTATTATTTGCTTTGTGCAATAAAATTTCTGTGACAACACAGCTGTCTAATGATTCCTGTAAAATGAAATGTTTTCTTTCATGCTTTCAGATATTAAGAGATCCATTATTACTAATAGTTGCCAATCAATGGTTTCTGTGATATAATAACATGTGAAATAAGTACTGATTGTAAATACACTCCACGTAAAAATACAATGCTTATTATTTGCTTTGTGCAATAAAATTTCTGTGACAACACAGCTGTCTACAGAAGAGCTTCCAAGCGACCTGAGACATTCACCTATGATTCCTGTAAAATGAAATGTTTTCTTTCATGCTTTCAGATATTAAGAGATCCATTATTACTAATAGTTGCCAATCAATGGTTTCTGTGATATAATAACGTGAAATAAGTACTGATTGTAAATACACTCCACGTAAAAATACAATGCTTATTATTTGCTTTGTGCAATAAAATTTCTGTGACAACACAGCTGTCTACAGAAGAGCTTCCAAGCTTGACCTGAGACTACAGAAGAAAAAGTTTGTTCTTATAAGGAATAAATATACTGGAGAATAAAAATAACTTGTCAGTCAGAACACAAAAAGCAGAAAGATTAGTCTAAACCATTGATAAATGTATTGGGGAATTAATCAGAGGAAGTCTACACAATACACATAGCATACATTATTGATAACTAATAAATTATTCCACTTTGGGGAGATAGGAGAAGAAATGGACTGAAATAGACTGAGTTAATACTATGCATATGATAATAAATTTTTTGAGAAATTATTTGTATTTCATCATGTGCTTTAGTGATTATAGAGTGCTATATTGCAAAACTGAAAAAAAATTGTTTCTCTCTGTTTCTTATGGAACCATCTCTCATTTTAAGTGATCACCATCAAAAAAAAAAAGAATGCTGTTGTAAAGACAAGTCTTTTTTCTTCTTTTCTCTGTCCCAGAAACAAAACAAGAATAACTTCTTTATACCATTCTCAAGTGGCTTTTAGAGCTCTGCAGAAAACTAAACATATTAATGATTTGTTATTTACGAGATTATCCTACTGAAGGATCAGCATGATAAATAGAAGATGAAATGCAAAAGTCAGCTCTGGAAAAACCTTAAGTCTCCCATGCATCTTATAGCTTTATGCATTAATGCATTTTTAATACACTTCTTTCCTTTTGTGATTAGACTTGTCAGAATTGGAGCTCCAAGATCACTAACAACTCAGTGGGCCAGCGACATTTTTTTAGAACAAATCCTCCATGTGTGTAAATGGAAAAGCTGTTAACAAAAGAAAAGCTATTACATTATTTTTATATATGCGTTCTGTTTTTATATTTTTGTCATCCTATAAAGCACTACAGTTCACTAAACTCCTTATGCATATACAAAAAAATAGGCAGCTGTTTTTCAGCTTCCTAACCGTGCTAAACTAAATGAACGATAGCGGTGAGTTTGTCAGCTATTTTAACATTCGCTGCGTTCGTGCCGTAATGGGAGCCCTTCTGTTGTTTGGGTAAGACCACAAGTGAGGATTTACTATCCAGATCTCCTATTCCTGGGTGACAATCACTGAGTGTCCGTCCAAACTGGCAACTTGTAGCTATGACAACTGACCTTCAAGATCATTTTTTCTTTTCCCATTATTAACCATTTAGGTGTTATTTAATGTGCCAATGGGGCATCTTCACAGTTTCTTAGTACATAGCTTGTTGCCCTTAAAGTGAAAAGGTTTCATTGCCACGTCAACAAAGTCTCTTTTGTAAATGTATAGAAAAGAGCAATAGCGCTCCCCTTATCTCTGCACTCCCTGTGCAGGGGTGACTTGCACATAAGGAACTGCTTCTTCACAAAAGCTGAAGGTAATGGCTCATGAAATTTATTCCTAAAAGAAGAATTGGTGCTGAAGCACCCAAAGAATCATTTTTAGGAGGTAAATCTGTGATTTAGGGATTTGGTGTTTTTCCTGTCAAGTCTGCGTTATTCCCTGGAGCAGATAGAAAAAGGAGTTGTTTTCTGACAAGCTGTACACTTTTCAGACATTTAGACAGAAGTCAGACTCACAGAAAGTGCATGATACTTTTTGCATCTCTGGATTTGCTACTAGGAGGTGTATATCAATCAGAATAAATTTTTAGTATTATATGAAGAATGTGACTCATATTTCTGCTGCATCAGGCTGGAAGGGGGGAACTGAGGAGGGAAAAAGCGGAAGAAAAACTCCACAGAGGGGTAAGGTTGGTTTTCAGAAAACCCAAGGATATTCACCATTACAATGCAAGTCAATAAAAAATTCACAAGAGAAAATTTATTAACTGGTCTCCTAGTTGCAAAAAAACATCTTGACACTTACAAAACATCAACTCCATGCTATCTATCCTGAAGAAAGGATCTATAACAGTCTCATTTTTCTCAAAGCCACATACACCAAAAAGCAGGGGTAAAGGTCTTCAGGTGACAATGGGTTATTTCACTTCAACTTCTAAATCTGGAATCCAAATAATTGTTCATATTTTTATGAATTTCAGTGAGATATCATAGCTTCATGATACCTTTACTGTAGTAAAAATGCAGGTTTTCTCTGTATCTGTATTTTTTGGGAACCAAAACTTTTAGGAAACTGACTAATCCTAAAAGACTTCAAACTGCAGAGGCACAGAATAGATATGGTAAAATCATTCATACATATTTTATCAGGAGAGAGAAAATCCTGTAGTTACTCATCAAAGGAGAAAGCTAAGAAATTAATTCTCAAAGAGTTAATCACCTATATCACTTTTGGGGGCCTCTTCCACCTTCTCAGTGTGTACCACAGACAATCCTTGCATGGTAGGTGCTCATGTTAAAAAAAAAGTGCAGATACAAATTAATATGTATGGTCAAAGGTTATAGGAATATAGCACAACATTTAGCAAAGAGGCAATTAAATCTGTCCTAGCAGCCCTTGTGTTATATTTCATCCTACATGTTATAGCTGTGTATATTACACGTTTAACCAAGTGCAAAATATTTATGTTTGTTTCCCTACAAAGCAACTGGGTCAGAAAACATAAACAACAGGGAAATTTCAAAACAAAATTAAGAGGGGGGACTTTTATAGGATTCAAAACAGGTAAGAAAAGTACTCCACAAAGTGTTGCAAGGTACTGAGAAGTAAAGGGATAAAAATGCATCTTGCATCAATCAGCTGGTATCTGTCATCAGTAAAGTTACTTTTAGTTGATTTTATCTATCTGAATTTCAGTCAAGCATTTGCTGCAATGTTAGAAGAGAAATCATTAGCTAAGCAGAAGTAGATGGAGATCAGTAGCAGAACTCTGGTTGTGAGCAAGGGAGATCGTGATGGTTGTACTGAAAGAAGAAATATAGAGCAAGAGGAAAAGCTCTATAAAATCATAGAAAAAATAGTAATTAGTAAAAATTAGTTTCTAAGGACCAGATGTGGCCTCATCTGAAATCTTGGGTACAATTCTAGCCACTCAGGCCTGGGGGAGGAGAAGGAGGATGGGCAAAAAAAAGGAAAGAGTAAACTAGTGGAGATGCAAAGGAATATCTGCTCAGAGCAGAGGGAGGTGGTAAAATAGCGTAGTTGGTTCAGCCTAGAAGAATGAAAGTTGGGAAAACCTTTGATTATCAGTAAGCTCCAGAGAGAAGAAATTACAAAGCTAAAAGGGTAGTGCTGAGACATCTTTGGGAATTAAAAAAAAATAAATAAATAGAATCAAACCTGCAAAAACATGAGATTCTAGAAAAAGTAATGAAGGCAAGAATTTTACTGCTCTTGCCGTAGTATGAGATCAGACTGAAGTGACCAAGAGGCCAGTTTCAGTCTGAAGTCCCATGTCACATGGGAGAATAATATCCTGATCACTGTCATAACAAAAGATGTAAAGATATTAGATTTAGATATTAGATATTAGATTATATTTTATTTTGGCAAATGTACTGAATGAGAATGAGATAGGAAGAGAAATAACTTCAAATTTCTGACAGTAAAGAGCAAGAAAGAGTAAAAATATGCCAAAAATGCTCGTTGAAGTAAAATAGTCAATTTCGGAAGTACTTAACTGAATGATTGTTCAATACATACAGCATCTAGATCTCTATTGTTACAGTAGTCCCATAAGAGTCTGTATATACAGTATCTTCAGCTTTCTTTACACATAAGTGAATATGGTTATGACTTAAAAAAAATAAATCAACCTATTTTCTCTATTTCCTTTGGGTTTATTACTGACAAACCAGCTAGCCAGCAACTTTACAGGCTGAGTAAAGGTTTGTATAATAGTGTAAAACCAGAAAATGAGTGAATTTGGAAGTAGACATCGTTCCACATTTTCCAATCCCTGCTTAATCTATTTTACAACTGCAAGTCTCTGGCTTTTTGATGTGCAAAGTATATGCATGCATAAAAATGAGTCCTGAAATATTTATACTAATGGCAACGGACATTGTTAAAGAAGAATTGTTGACACTTTCTTGCAAAAATAATTAATAACAATTACTGAATAATTACTACATCTGTTACAGAAAAATTGTAGGAATTTTAACCTGTACTGGGACTAAGCTGCTTTGCTAGCTGTTTTATCATTGTTATACCATCTTTACTCCTGCTGTGATAATTTAGGACTTGGCAGAGCTTTGTGATTCAAGACAGCTTTTTCTCTATACTCTTTTATCTTCAAACAAAATTTGAAAGATATTTTTTCTTAATATACACTAATCATAGTAACAGTGATTTTGGAGCAAATCAAGTCATAAAACAAGATTATTTATATGGCTCCTTTTTTTTAGATAACCATTATAGTGATTAGTCTACATTAAGACTAAAACATCTCTGAAATTTCATTTAAAGATAAAATAACATACAAACAAAAAAAAAAGAAGAAAACCTGCTTTGAATCGTAAAATTCTGCCACATCTCAAATTATCACAGCAGGATAAAGATCCTCTTTCCCAAAGCTAGCAGGGCACCTTAGGCAATTTTCTACAGGGAGAGAGAAAAAAAGCACACGCATACACACACACACTCTTAAACTGTAACTTTGTGATGGTGAGAGACTTCATAACACATTACTAGTCTCATGAGCCATTGAGTCCTGGGGATTGGTAAATGGACTCTGAAGCCCTCTACTACTAAGTTCCTGTTATGAATAGCTTGAGTTGCTCAGGACAAGACGTCATTACCATCCAATGACTGTTTGGTCAACTGTGTGAAATGAATTGGTAGCCTCAGTTCAGTTCCTAGTGGACAAGTAATTACCGCTGTTGTTGACCTGTGGGCTCTTTTTCACTCCGTTACACAGGTACAAACAAGTAACTCTAAGTGAATTGAACTAGTGTAAATGCAATTAGATTCTGGCTTTTTGGTGGCCTGCTGTAAGCCTGTGTGTCAAATTTCATGCAGTTATGTCAACATAAGCGTTGTCTACATGAAGCAAACTCCAAAGTAAGCAAGGACATCCAAAGTGTTATGCACAGTTTACAGTTTGCAATCATGCAATAGAGCTACAGGACAGTCTGGGAGGAGTCTTCACAGTCTACAATATGCAACAAGGATGATGGTGGTTAGCATCAGCTGTTCAGAAGAATAAAACGCAATCTGAATTATATTGATAGACATGTGAATTCAGGATTACACTGTAACAGCCCGTGAACTTTCACTGTGAAGAAATCAGCATCTTAATATACACATAAGATACTGTGTATGAGAGTAAAGATATCTTTAAAATATCAGAGAAAAAGGGATATGTGATCTATTTTTTATCTTATTTTTTCAGATTACAATATGCATGAATAAAAGCACACCCAGGAACATATATTTTGAACTGCTGCCTTCCTGAATAGAAATGGATTTATGTAGCTTTTGAAATGATAACTTTAGCATTTCAGAAAGCAACATTAATTTCTTAGAGGTAATTAGGAAATGCTAGTTAATAAATTCATTGGAGACAATCCAATTTATTACAAAAAATGCAATGCAAACCAAAAAATGTAAATCAAGCAAGCACCTCTTATCTTCCTAACTCCAAAGCCCATTGGTGTAAATGCAAACATAACAGGGTATTCATAAGTAGACTGAATAGGAAGTTCCTGGCAGAAACAGTTTTTCACTAAACATGTTGAGATTTGTCAAACCCAAATGAGCAGTTTTCAGGGGAAGCCTGGGAGAAAGAAACCAATCCAACAGTCGGGAACCTGGATTCAAATGCTTGCTCTCTTTCATGAAAAGCAGAAACCTGAATCTACACTCCCCATGCAAAATGAAAACCTTAATCATTAGGCTATTCATTCATTAATCTCAATTTGCTCCTGTTGGTACTACTCTCTTTCCAGAGAAAGAGCTGAAAGGAAGGGGAATTAGAGCTCAATCTCCCAAAGCCAGGTGAGAACATGAATGGCCTTAGGAGTGCCCTAATTCCTGCGCTCATGCTTATTCTACACCACACTCTACCTCTCTCCTTTTAACCTACCAATCCCAACATTTTGTAAGTTTTTTGCCTTGCCCATCATGTGGGATGGAAACTTTTCACCTCACATGTTCACGGGATGAGAAAGTGTGTTCTCCTTGCCTGCCACAAAAGGTACACAGAGATTTGGCCACAGGTAGCACAACCTGCTGCATCGAGGCGTGCATAGAGCTGAATGTGTTAACAATGCAGTAAGTGGCTTCAGTGTCTTTGTTAATAGGGGTTTAAATCTCAAGCTTGACGTTATTTGAATGTAGTTCTCTGTGGTTTAATTACTATCATTATTATTATAGATACAGTAGTAATTATCTCTTCTTACTGTCTCATGTTTTGATCAACTCACATAAAAGTTTACTGTAAATATATGGTTAGGTAACATTAAAGGAAACATATAATTATGGAATATATAATCAAATACCTTCTAAACAGTTGTATGTTTTCCAACAATTAAATGCTTTTAAAATAAATAATTAATTGGTTTTGATAGGCAAGATGCAGCTTTTGAAGCAATGAATATATAAAGCTTTATTTGTTGACCTCAAATTACTTTACTCCGGTTATATTGATAACATCTAGGTTTCTCAAAAACCTGCTGGCACAAAATCTTTTCAGCTTTATTAATGATTCAGATGGCAGTTTCTGAAGAGACAAGTCCCACAGAGAAGGAGCACTTGATTAATGACCTGGAAACACTTTTCCTTTTCAGCTGATTAAATAAAATTGACTGGATTTTTACATTTTTATAATAAAATGACCCGCAGGGCTGAGATGACACAGTGAAAGCAGCATGTTCACTCTTCAACAGATTTTTATTTTGTCACTTGTAAAAATGAAAGGGCTAACCACCCAAGCAGAAAAATGCACTTTATCACCGTCCACTGCCGACATGCTGACAATTGCTGCATACAAATACAAAAACATGGAGGAAACTAGGCTGTGTTTACACTCAGCCTGATTTTGTCTAATGATGACAAAAGGTCTATGACTTCTCGGGGTTGGAGTGATACTATTTAATTATTATGCAAAATAGATTTATAACAACACTACTGGCAATCATAAAAGGTTTTATAATATGGTCACTTAGAAGTGATACCACATACCTTTCCAGAAATTTGCATATCACAAGAACTTCGGTTTTCTAAAGCAAGATGGTAGCTATTCTTAAACAACAGGCAAAACTCTAAAACAGTTCCCCGTTACAATAACTGGAAGAATTTGCACTAGCCATTACAGAATCAAGACCGAATATCTTTTGCAACAAGTAAAAATAACTGATGAAATATATTGTCTCTGAACACACACACTTGCGCTCAGAAAGGCATATAAGGCTGTTGTATGTAAAGCCATAGAAGTAGCTGCTATGCCTAGTCTGCCTGAGTATGGCTCGGCTTAAGACCTCTGTTCATCTCTCTCTTATTCTTTCTGTTGTTTCTTTCCTTGACCCTGCCCTTTGCATACAAGCACCTAGACTGATAACACAATCAATAATTTCAGTCTGGGTAAGTAATCAGAAAGGTTTTGTACTCTCTTAAAAGTTGTTTATTTGTCTCCCTAATACTAAACTGTATCAATATCAGTAACCCCTTGTGGGTTCAGTGGGCTGATATAAATTATCTATACCTCATATGAAATATTATATGAAATCTATACCTTCTAGCTTAACTTTCCCCCTCTAAAACAGAGCCACCTTATCCTGACTACTGGGAACAGTCCATGGCCAACCCTAGCACTGTAATCAGTCCCAGATATTGGCTGAGAGTTTTAAATGGACTGAGTCAAATACACGGCAATGAGTGTGGTAATTGTTAAACATTGTCAATTATCATATCCCTGAGCCTTGACACAGCAGTAAACCTAGGGTTACATCCAAGAAAACGCAAAAAATATACAGCATGTCCAGACCTTCCCAGAACTGTTCGGGTTACTGTATACATGCAGAGTTTATGTGCAGCTTCTTCCTCAAGTTTCATTTTAAGTCTAAAGAATTGAACGGTCTCCTTTGGAAATAAGTTATCTTAAAGAGTGGATGCATTGGATCATTCATCAGTTGTCTTTTACTCTGTTCTGTATCTGAATATCAGAGAAGCTTACAGTCTTCGAACCTGCAAGGGAGGGAGATGCATAGCTTTAACAACATTAATATTTTACATCCAAGTTGGATATGGTTAAAACTACCAATACTTCTTTGCTTTCCACATGGGTGGTGTTGTGAGCTTAGGCAAGGCAGTGGGTAGAACCAGTGCAGTCATATTAATGCTGCAAGGAGTAGCATAATTTACATGATGTTTGACACCTATTCATTAAGAGCTAAGCTAGGACTTCTAACGTGGCTGTCACTTTAGCATAGGGACTGTTTGCATATTTAAGAAAATAGTTCTAATATTTTCTAAAACAGAGTTTCTACTCTCTTCATTTTTAAATAGATATAAGAATAGCCATTCTGGCAATGATTTGGCTTAGTTTGCTCCTGCTTCATCTGGGAAGTTCTGAAGTGAGTGTGAAAGAAAGATAATGCAGAAATATATATATGTGTGTATATATATGTAAGATTAAAGTAGCTTTGACTGTTGTTTAGTTTAAGTATTAAGCAAAGTTTATCCAATTTGAAATATGAAGCTTGGATAAACCAATTTTTAAAAAGTGCTTGTCACAAAGGTCATCCTCTCTCTAAAAAAAATCTCCATTAAAATAAAATTGTCAATAATGTAAAGAACCAGAAGCTTGAGTACTGGATCTCTTAAACCTGGGGAAGATGGGCATTTGCACTCTGCTGTATGTTTCTTTGTTTAAATTCATTCAGAATGTGTTCTCATCTGTTAGATCCCTTCCCATCCATCCACACAGCCACTCCTCACGCATAAAGGAAATAAAACCAGTGGGGACATAGAAAGAATACATATTCTTCAATTAGGTTATTTTTCATTATAAATGAAAACCATCGTGGTAACAGTACACAAAATAGTGCTCAAATACACTCAGCCTCCCACAAAATTTTCTGATCTCACTAGTTAGGGTGAGGGGGAGCCTTAAACTGGATAAACCAGGTAAAATGTCAGGTTTGACGTGAAATGACAGAAGAGGGGGAATGATCTACCATAGCAAGGTATGGCTATTACATCAACCCATATATTTCCACTCTTGGCCTTTGGTATTGGTTAGCCAAAGGAAAGGCATTGAGGCAGGAGGAGAAAAACCTGAGTTTTAATTGAAACCTCTGAAGAACACAGAGCAAGAAATATTTTCTAGGCAGTACAGAATTCCAGAAATAAGGGGTGTAAGTTATATGTTGTTTCTAATACTGTGTAAAGCATGTCCTACCAATGGAAAGTACTGGGCAAGGTTCATCTCCTGTAGGAGATGGCAAGGGAGCCCAACCATGGAAATTCAGTGTTGGTATTATAAGATCAAGATTTAGGCTGATATTTGTATACTGTAAGTACAAACTGTGGTCCTTTATTTCCCTTAGTAACTAGAAAACTGATAATTGTTAATTCAATCAAACAGAGGAAAACAAGGCATTGCATTTGGCATGAATAATCATTTGCACAGAAACAGGCTGAGAAATAAACTGGCTGGATGTCAGATCTGCAGAAGAGGATTTAGCAGTTCACAAACTGAATGTGAGTCAACAGTTTCATGGCATTGCTCAAGAGGCAAACAGCTTACTATGATAAACAGGAATGTAGCCTTTCACAAAAGAAGTGTATTTTGCATTCAGCTTAGCACTGGAGTGCTAGGCTTACTTAGTGACGTCAAGAAGAACACGCTTAAATGGAAAGAATCCAGAGAATGGTTGCATGAACGATCAGAGATCTGGGAAAAATGGACTTGCAAGGAAAGAGCTGAGAGAATACAACTGTTTAGTCTAGAAAAGAAAAGGACTGAGACATAATGCTTTTTGAATCTTCAAATATATTCCATAGCTGCTGCAAAGAAGAATAATTTATTCCTCATGCCTGTGGCAGATGGAAACGTAGAAAAGGAGATTTACGTTGACTACTAGGAAATATTTTCTAACCATGAGAGTAGCAAAGCAAATGAATGAGTTGTCTGGGGAGATGCTGGCATCTCCTCTACAAGAGAGGAGACTCTCTTCTTTAAGAAAAAATTAAACAAATATTAGAAAGGAGTAACACAGGTATACCTGATCCTGTCTTGGGCCACTGGGATACAGCTGATGACCTTCTGAGGTCACCCCCCAGCTCTGGGACACCTCCCAGGTTCGGTGACTGCAGCCAGCTGTCAAGACAAACTGTTTGTTGACGTGTTCCTGTGGTCTTTTGAAATTCCTGAAATGCTACTATTTGCAACCGCTGAAGCATCCACCATGTCACCAGAAATACAGTCTTACACAATCAGTACATTTTATGGCCAAAATAGACATACTATCTCTGAAAGAAGAAGAAAGGGAAAAGTGCACAGCACAGAAATTTTTCACCTGTGTGGCATTCAAATGTAAGTATATTACAAAACAGTGACAAATGATTTTAAGGCACCCTAGTGGTTTCGCTGCCAAACAGGACTTTTAATAAATTTTATATTAAATGCATTAATAAAAATATGTATTATTAGAATTGACTATTAGAATTGACTAAAAATATTAGAAACTTTTAACCATATTTTTAGGTACCGTAGATAGAGGTCTAACTCTGTAATGTTTTCTGACAAGTCCTGAGGAGACTGATGCCTGGCAAGTTCCTCAGCACACTTACAATGTGGGAAAAAAAAGAAAATGCTATACATTTGCTGCATAAAGGCAAAAATTATACCACTGCATTCAACTAGCTCTTTACGCTTTAAAGTATTGTAAGAATCCAGAACCCAAACTTTCTCAGGCCTCTGTTCCTATTTATCTTAGGTGGCTAGATTGAATGCAGACCAGTGCAGACTATTTATTTTTAGTGAGGACAGTATTGAACATTTTCCTTTTATTGCCTATGTGGGAATATCAGACAGATAAGTTTGTTCTCTGTTCTACTGTATTTACTACTGTATCCCTGCTACTTACCTCCAATTTTAGTATTAGACTAAAATAATGAATACTCTTCCAATGCTAAATCAATGAGGATACTCTTGTGCATCTGACTTGTGGAATAAAACCTACTTTGTAGAGTTTTTGCTTGCCTAAAGTATAAGTCAGGTTTTGCACTGGTTTCAAAAGTGTTAAATTAACAACATGCAATTAATATTTTTAACATGATGAAAACCTATGTTTAAGCTTATCTGTGTTTCTTCTACTTAGTCCCAATGGCTTTGCTAATGAAGTGAAGGTTTTCACAATCAAAATTCCATATTCATCTAAGATTTTGATAAAAACAGAAAATAAGAAAAAAGCAATAAGAATCTTAATAATTTTGATCCATTGTTTTTCATCTATGAAATTTTCCTTCCAGTTTTTGTGCTCATCCTTATCCTTAAAAATACTCAACAGAAATTTTTTCTTATTGAGGCACTCTAATATTTCACAAAATTACACAGGCTTATATCAATCATAGAATCATAGAATAGTTTGGGTTGGAAGGGACCTCTAAAGGTCATCTAGTCCAACACCCCTGCAATGAGCAGGGACATCTTCAACTGATCAGGTTGCTCCGAGCCCCGTCCAACCTGACCTTGAATGTTTCCAGGGATGGGGTATCCACCACCTCTCTGGGCAACCTGTGCCAGTGTTTCACCACCCTCAGCGTAAAAAATTTCTTCCCTATATCTAGTCTGAATGTACCCTCTTTTAGTTTAAAACCATTCCCCCTTGTCCTATCACAACAGGCCCTGCCAAAATGTTTGCCACCATCTTTTACAAGCCCCCAAACCATTCCCCCTTGTCCTATCACAACAGGCCCTGCCAAAATGTTTGCCACCATCTTTTTTACAAGCCCCCTTTAAGTGCTGATAGGCTGCCATAAGGTCTCCCCGAAGCCTTCTCTTCTCTAGGCTGAACAACCCCAACTCTCTCAGCCCTTCCTCAGAGGAGAGGTGCACCAGCCCTCTGATCATTTTTGGCCCTCCTCTGAACCCACTCCAACAGGTTCATAATCATCATCATCATCATCATCTACAGTTATTCTGTGGAAACCACTGAAAATTTAGTAATTCTGTCCTCATTTACAATAAATATTCACTATAGAGATCATTTCTGGTAATTGTCATCAGCAGTTGTGCCAAAACTCCAGACATTTAATGAATACTAATCTAATCTGACTAAATTGTCAAGTAATATTTAGGCTTGAACACTTAAAGAGTAATTGAATGCATAATTTCCATTGATTTCACATCGCTATCTCACTTTTTCATCTTTCATCAAGGTATGCATCTTTGAAATAGATCAGTAGAAGGAATACTGTGAACTTTACTGCACAATTTCTTTCCAATAAGCCATTTCATAAAGAATGATGAAATCTTTATAAATACCAAACAGTTCAGAAAGCTTTATTGATTTTTTTTTTTTAAAGTTCATTTAAAGGTTTTAAATGAATAGGATGATACTTGTTTGAGCATGTGGAACAGTCACAAAATAGAAATCCTACAAAATAATCAAATGGGAAGAAGTGAATCCTTTCTGGCCTCAATTTTTTTATTCAACCTTTAGCTCGAGACCTGTTTTGTCATCCATATTTCAGGTTTAAAGGTTTGACCTATCAGTATTTGGTAAGCAACAAGGTTAATTTTCAAATACAGCACTAAACATCAGAGGCTTTATTCAGTTTTAAATTCTGTGCAGACTTTGTCTTACCACTAAAGCATTCATCTGTTGAAACAAAGTTAGACCACAAAAATCATGCAGGTTTTTTTTTTCCCCATTAGGTTCACTACCGGTTGCTCCTGCCAGACTTGTGTTGTAATTGCCACAGCATAATTCATGACTGGATTGTATATGAACAGGTATGAGTAGTACTGAATCTGATCAGCTTATTTTGGATGTGTTCAGAATATCAGGCTGAATTTTGCATATTGACATACATTTGAGTAAATGTTTTGATAAAAAAAATTCTGGTCATTGCCAGAGGGAATTTTTAATTTCACAATAGGAAATTGTGAAAGGATGAAATGGAATTTTTTTCCTTTTAATGTCCCCTATATTTCATAACTGAAATCATAATAATATAGAGCTAAGGCAAGGTTTTCTCCTTCAGTATAGTCAATCATATGTGGTTTAGATGAAAAAAATATGGAACAACTAATCTACTTTATCTTCCCATTCATAGAATATTTTTTACTGCTTTCAGTTCCCTCTATGGTGTCCTATTTGATTGTACTCAGTCTGTGTGTGTATATATATAAACCACGCAAACATAATTAAGGCACCTTATAGCCTTATTGAGAGAAACTGCAGCCTAGCAGGTACAAGGCACCTTATAGCCTTATTGAGAGAAACCGCAGCCTAGCAGGTATCTGAAGTTGATAAGCTTTCATGTTGTACTACATATTTTCTAGTGTTCTCCTCTGGAAAGATTTATTTCTTTTGTCAGTTGGAAGCCATTACAATCTGGAAGTACAATAAATAATTTCAGCCAGCAGACTGGCTGAATATGCTTTTACAAAATTTTGCAGCCTCCATTTCTCTTCTAGAATGTTAAAAGAATAGAGAAAGTGTGACAGGGAACCGCAAATGCAAGGTGAGCTGAAGAGTTAGCTCAGAGAATTATCGATAATTGACTACAATTATGACAGAAATAATAAGCTCCCATAGATGGAAAAGCCGTATGGCAAAGTCATCAGCAGAAAACTTATGCCCTGAGTCATTTAGAAAGGGACACCAGTAACCATGTTAATTTATTTCTTGTGTAGAAGAACTTCAGGCTAATTGAAACTTTTTTTTCTGTAAAACTAGTTGACCAAATTCACGATGACAGATGAGGGTTTTCTTCAGAAAACAGAATCTTCCACTTCCAGTGGGGAAAATCACTCTGCCTATAGAAGGGTGGTAGCGATCCGGTGATGGAGGTACCTCTGCTCAACAGAAGCTGTGATCCCACAAAGTAAGGGATGCATTGAGACCTGCAGAGAAATGCAATTTTGGACTTAACGCTAACTGGTAGATAGCTTTGAGCAGCTTTCTGCTCACTCAGTATTTCATATCTCTTTCCTAGTTGTCCACCCTTCCCCAGACACTACGCAGAAAACTTAGGTAATTGATCAAGAATTAGAGATTTCACTCAAAGTCACATCTCTAAGTTAAATGAAATGTCTAGCTGTTCCATGGTGCTAGATTTCTTGTAACGCTGTTTGGAGGGAGAAGAATGAAGTCAAAATAAAATACAAGAAAAACCAATCGCGTGTTCTTTCCTGTGTGCTTTTAAGAAAACAGTGGTAAAGGACAGATGTCTTCAAAGATACAGAGACCTTAAAATAGAAGCAGAGCTTTCCCCTATTCTGCAAACTCAGCATTTTAACAGGACAATTATCTATTCAGTAAAAGGTGGGGGGAAAAAACCAAAATCCTAAACTGTGAGGAGTCCTTTTATAAGGAACCCTATAGGACTGAAATGGGGTGGGGTGATGGAGCTATTTGGGCTCCACCTCTGTGGAAGACTCACTTAAGGGTAGGAGGGTTGTGGTGAATTAATTTTTCCTTAAAAGTAGTTTTCTTAAGAAGTAGTCTAGTTATCTCTTTTTAGTCTCTGATTTGGGTTGTTTTAATTTGTTTTTAGGTTTTTCTCTCCTCTTGTGGGAATGTATAATTCTCACTATTCTTGCAAAAGAGAAGTCTACATTTTAATGTGTAGAATGGTAGGTTCCTTTTTCTTTTCATTAAAAGCCTTCAGTATCATGTTCCAAATATTTTCCTAAAGGTTTATAGGTTAATTGTTTCCATTGTCTTTGTGAGAAATTTAACTTTCATAGTATTTTTTTTCTAGAATTTGATAATTAATCTGATCAGTAATTTTAAGAACAGGCATGCAAAACAGAGGTTCTTTATGAAGTTTGTGATATTTTGAGCCAAACTGGATTACAAAGATAGAATTGGACAAAGTGTTGCCTGCTACTACTTTTTCCATTGCCATTCAGCATTAGCAAGTTCCTACTTCAAACTACCTGATTCCACATACACAGCAACCAGGAGTGAGGGATTGATGTTATGGGAATATGAAGTATTTTTATATGTGCTCAATCTTAAATGAATGACCATAAAATATATACTGTATGTGAATATTAAGTCACTCTAGGACTAGATAGGACCATGGAAGCGGGAGGTGGGGGTAGGATGGGCCTGGGGAGGATTGATACCCAGTGTGAGTTAGAGAGCAACCTTTCATTTGCAGGTATCTAAGCAAATCTAAAACTATATCCTCCAGCTTGTAATGTTGTTGATTATTCAGGTTCAGAAGAGCAGGAAGCTAAATGGATGCTTTACAATTGGAGGTTGAACTAGCTCTCCTTAAGAGTTAATAGGGTTAACCACTCATCAAGTATGTCAAGAATGTCTCTTATTGCTTTCCAGAATCCTCTATTGTTTATCAAATCTACCTAGGAAAAACTTCATCTTTCTCAGCAATAATTATGGAAAAAGAGAGTGCTGTTTACAATAAGATGTATGCATTTCTTGCAGCAATAAAAATCAGTCTCTTACAAAAAATATTTACACTTTTCTCCTCCTAGATATGAGTATTATTTCCTAATAAGTGTCTACTTTTCCTAAAAATTAGTTTGAAAAACACTTTCTCTAGTCCTGAAAGCTACACAATAACTTACAAGAGCCAGATCATGAGTTTGGTTACTTTAGGGTAACTCTGGAGCTACAAAAAAAATCACATAAATAATTGAGAATATTTAGAATTTTGTCCAGTAACAAACAAAATTATTTTTAATTGAAAAGAACATTGCTTCAATTTTAATAGAGATTAGAATTGTAGAATTAATGTGAAATTATTATATCCTCTGCCATTTTATAAAGATACCGGGATTATAATATAACTTTTAATGTTTGTGGAGAAAGGATATTGCCTTTGGAATAAATTATCTATTTGTAGACACTGTAACCAGAGAGATTTCCAGAAACAACATTAGGATCATTTGTACTAGCACAAATAATACTGAATAGTGGGATTTTTCTTTTTCTGTAAGATCCTATTTTCTGATTAAAATCTTTTGCTTTGATCACTAATCACAGGTTAGCTTTAATGTTTGTGGAGAAAGGATATTGCCTTTGGAATAAATTATCTATTTGTAGACACTGTAACCAGAGAGATTTCCAGAAACAACATTAGGATCATTTGTACTAGCACAAATAATACTGAATAGTGGGATTTTTCTTTTTCTGTAAGATCCTATTTTCTGATTAAAATCTTTTGCTTTGATCACTAATCACAGGTTAGTTAAAAGCTGTTTAAAGATTCTGGAAAAAATAAAATGAATGATTCATACAACTTCCAGAAACAAATTGCCTATGAAAGCTAAGGTTATGTATTCCTTTCTCATTCGTATTTTTAAAATACAATGTCAAGTTCCTCTAAAAGCAAATATTTTCAGCTGCAGGAAAAACTAGTGCAGCATCAAGAAAATAGCTACAAACTATGCAGATAGGACTCAGAAAGCTTACACGTGTGAGTGACAAATTTTTGTTATGAATGGCCTATTAGCAAAAAGTTCTTTGAAATAAAAACTTATGTATGTGTTCATGTCACTTTATGGCTTATTAATTCTATATGCATTTTTCTTAATTTCTACAATCTGAAAGTCCTTCATCTTGCAAAGAAAGACTTTTATTATTACATCCACAATAAGGTCATTAAAGGAACATTCAGAAAATTCAGTTTTCATTAATATTTATATGAGTATTGTAGCTCTGTTGCATAATTTAAAATTATGTCAAAATCACTGATTTGAGAATAAATATTGAAAATTGTTTCAGAAAATTACTTGAGGAGTGTTAGGCACCAAGACTTCTAAAACAACATCAGCTGTGGAATTCACTAAGAAAAGTCAATGAACATTCACAGTCTGCAATCAATTATACAGCCTTCTAACCCCATATATAAGGCCTCATGCAGAAATGTGTAAGCAACATAAAAAAAAAAATAAATCTTTATCTGTCTTCATAGCAGAATCCCAGCTTGGAAAATCTGTAATGAAAACAGTATATGAAATCATTCGAGGACAGAGGAGGAGGCAAGGACATTAGGGAGATGACATTGTAAGGGCTGATGAATAATGGGTCTGTACATACAAAACAACATCTAACTTTGTATTTTTTTACTCACTTATGGAGAGAAATGTCTCTAAGAGACCCTTCACCTTCAGTTCTACACTTCAAAGTTAATTCTAACGTGGCATCTGGGACTCTTGTTTTTTAAACAAAACAAATAGTGCAATGTCAAGAACTGTAAATATCAACCAGGTCAGACCTCAAACATAAGAAATAGCTCAAAAGAGCATTTTGCATATGTAAGTAGGTTTTCAGAAGAAATTCTTTGCCTCTGAATATGGAACATTTCAGCTATATAGTTGTATAAACCAGGACTGTATATGTCTGGGAGTACATTGGCTAGCTCACCTCTGCAGTCACATAAATGACTCCTTTGTGGATTAAGTTTTCCAGATTAGCAAGCAGTAAAACACACAGTGTCTACAATTCATCTGTTCCTAAGGTTTTTAATATTTTTTTAAATGACTGTTATCTGAGACAGCTGCCACCAATATGGAAATACATATTTTAGTAGGCTAAGTTTTTTAGTTTTCAGTTTTTCTGACAATGGCTTCAGATGCAGTTATACTATCATGCCTCAGTCTTTTCCCTCCAAATTTAATAAATGTATTTTAAAGATTTGACAATGATCAGTCTTAACTGTCTCAATCTATCAGACTAAACAGACTGGACAAACTAATCCTGTCTTTCAAAGAGCCTTCTGCCATTGTCGTGGTGTCATCTTACTTCCCCAGCATGGGGGGTTGCTGCCTTCATGTGTTCTTCCCTTCAGCTGACCTCTCAGAGACACTGACTCTAGCTACAGACTTCTGTCTGAGGAGGACTGAATCAGTAAATTCCTATTTTCCAAAGCTCATTATCATGGACATGTGTGAAAATTGGCTAAAATGGATACCTTGGAGGGTAGAGGAATGTATTCATTACCCTGTGGGAGAGTTACCTGTGAAAGCAATGTTAGGACAGGTAATGCCATACTTACTTTGCAGAAATAGGATTTCTCTACCTTGCTGGTTTTTCAAGACCTCTGGAACTGTCAGGTAGCAAAGCGTGCAAAATACCTGTACATCATTCCTGAGATCATAGTGCAAAGACTCACCATGGGAAGATCTGAAGTTTTTTTCACCTGGGATTTTACTTCCCACTAGATTTCTCTGCTTAAGGAAAAAGCCTGAACTATCATTTATTTTCTAAATAAATGTAACTGTAATATATTCAGTGTAATAGAATATTGCTTAAAGAAATTTCTATGCTATCATGCAAGCATTAAGCTTCATAAAGTCCACTGCACCTGTACGGAATTTTTATCAGAAGTCCAATCATTATTGGCACTAAGCTGTTTTGTAACTGCTAGATCTAATATGTGATTTTTGGCAATATAATAAAAACAAAGCAAACCTGCCATCATCATTTAAACAGAATGGTCAAAACTAATTGCCAAATTCTGTGATGACTGTTCTTTTTTATATTTATTTGAAGTTACTCACAGAAGTCTACTGCTTCTTCATATGTTCATTCAGTAAAATCCGTTCAATGGTGCTTATTTTTCATAGATTCAATTCTGACTACTGACCTAAAATTAGTACAGAAAGACTACAGCTTACATAAACAGCAATCAAGCAACTCCTTACTGGTAAAATATGCAGGTTTGAGGCTTATTTATACTTACCACGGCATGGTCAGCACAAGGAATGGCCTGGTATCTGGAAAGGTAACTCTGGGAAAATGTCTTACACCTGCTTGAATGCTGGCTGATTTATTTTAGATTTATCTACGTAGCCTTTTCATATGCATTTTCTAAGCATTTCTTAATCAAATACTCTAATAAATTAAAGTTTATTTTTACTAGCTAAACATCAGTTTATTATCAAAATTGCAAGAACATTTATTTTCAATACTATTAAAATGTGATTATTATGACTTAATCTTGCAGCTCCTTACTTAACAAACAGAAGTTCACCAAGAATTCAAGCATTCTAATGTACAAAACCTTGTCTTTTTATCATCCCTGCCAAACAGCAAAGAAGGTCATTGCAACCTATCTGTGATGTTGCAAAGTGTTTGGTCCAAGCATACTTTGTAGGGAAACTTTTTCCTGTTTGCATATCTACAAAGAAAAAACACCTTGCTAAGAGGTTGTAACCTGGACTGAGAATATTGGCAGTACGCTGTAATAGATACGCTTCCTGGCACATTCAGTTTATACAGCTTATACTAAGTATATAAATGACCCAGAGAACAACTGTTGATAATGAAAGAATTATGATTTCTAATAATTGCAATTGAAAATTTAACCTTCTTAGGTGAAAAGTCATTGTTGCTTGAGCAAGGCAGAGAGTCCGTAATCGCAAAGTTGTATTATCATCATTTCCTCTTGACACAGCTCTCACATTCTTTCCTGCTTGTCAATGTTTCTGGCATTACCAAAACCATATCAGGCCCACATAGAGGCAGATAAGGTAAAAGGCCAAGATATAGGGCAGAAAAAATAGCTGGAGAGCTGTTCCATTTCTCATTCTTGATTCCTACATAAAATAGACACAAAACTACCATTAGAAATTTTTCCTAGTTCTGGATTTAATAGAATAACTCACTCAAAGAGAAATTTCTTGCATGGAGAGGTGAATTTGTTGTCATATTCTGGGCAGTTTTCTCCCTACCATGTGGTCCTAGTTATTGCCAAAACAATAACCTTGTAGGTGGATCTATAGCTGTTATGAGATAATAGATGAAATGTTTTCATTCACCCAAATAGTTGTAATTTCCCCCTTTCATTTTTTTGCTTGTTAATACTTAATTGACAGAGTTGGTAAGGTTCTCATTCTTCTATTTTTACAATTACGGAAAAGCCAAACTCAATAATTTTTTAAAAAGAGGAGGAAAATATAAAGAGGTAAATACTTATTAATTTTACCAAGTAATGACTGCAGGTTCAGTTTTCTATGCTTCCTTTACTTGGATCTTGGTGGAAAAAATATGGCCCAGCACGCAAATAGCAAAGACAGATCGTGGAGAGGAGGTCTATAGGTCATTATAGGGAAAAATATAATTATAAATTATACTGTAGGAATGGGTTGAGAAAAATCAGTTGAATATTAAATATATGTTGCCTAAATGTTTCGATGTGAAACCTTCAAAGGAAGGAATCAAAGCTTAATGACAGAAAGCAGTTCAGAACAGAATGTACAAAAACACAGTGAATAACTGCATGAGTAGGAGAATAACTATGCTTACAGTTACCTGGCTGAGGCAAAGGTCTAGCTGATGTTTTGCAGTTGAAGCTCTTCTTAAATTCCCATTCTTTAAAATGGCTTTCTGTTTGGTGAAAAAAAGATGCTTTTCTTGTGTCTAAATTACAATTTCCCCAGGAGTTTTGCCTTTTAAAAATCACTACCATATATTTCCTCCATTTGGTTTTAAAGAGCAAACAACTGACATGCCCACTCTTAGTCTTTCACAGCATTAAGCTTTCTTCTTCTCTTCAGGGAGACTCAAATTCTGCCATCTTTTTCTGGTCCTTGTTTCTGTTACTTAGTTACACATTTACTGATAAACACGTGAACCAATATTAATTTTGGATCATAAGATTTTTCTTGGAGAAGTATGCTTTGCTTGGTTTAGTGCCTTGATATCTTTTTATAGCCTTAATTCCAGTGAGAATAGAAAGTTTCAGGGAAAAAAAAAAACCACAAACACATTGTCACGTGTCTCTTTCAAGGTGTACAGGTGTTGGCTTCCTTTAAATACTTTGAAATCTTTTCTGACCTATTCCTCCACTCTGGTGTCAGTATTTTCTTATCACAATTTCATTTTCTGGACTCCAAACTCCTGCAATATTGTTGTCAATGCTGCAGAATAATTCTATCTAACTTCATCTGAAGTTAAATGTTACTCTTCCTTTCACACAGGTTTGAAGCATTAGCTATAGTTACTGAGTAGAGCCTGAATGCTGTTTCAGAAGAGATAGGTTTTCTAGCTAGCAGGAAAGAGTGGTTGCCAGAAAATATGCTGCAGGTTACGTCTTCAAACTGAACTAAGACAGCAGTCCTAGTCCAGCTATTAGCAATTTAATATCTCTGCTGTCTCTAACCAGACTCTGACAGTTCTAGACAAACCAGTAGGAAAATATGAGAGGACTTTCCCACAAAAGATTTCTTCTCTTATACACAAACTTCGTTTCTTGTTAGCAATACACCAGTTCTCTACTGGCTTTCCCCTGGGCTCCATTCACTTGACTAGGGGTAAACACCTTCATTTTACTCTGGAATTATAGTGGTATTTCTCCTGGTAAATTTAAGCACAAAAGCTGAGATCCAGCCATCCTAATATACCAAAACGTCAAGTTTCTAAGGTGCCCAGTCCTATAGCTGTGAAGAGAAAACATGAATGAATACTGCTCATTTTCAGAATAAGCAGAAACCAAATACTTCATTTTTACTCATTCCTTAAACTAGAATAGTCTGTACAATCCTGTCACTGCTAAGAATTCATATTAATTTTCTGTCAATTTCTATGATCATTTGATCCAGCAGCTGACATATCACTGAGGTGGAGATATTGAAAAATAAATGGTTACTGCTTTTGAAATTACCAAAAATTTTTTTCCTCAGTAATATTAATTATTTAAATTTTTAAGATATTAGAACATTTTTATAGTATTTTTGGCTGAGAAGTCTCATCATAGTTTTTTTAAAATGTCTATACATTTACATGTGGGACTAGACTTTGTATCAGAATTGTGAAAACAAATGTTTTTAACTTGCTCACTAAACCAAAACAGTTAAGAAAATAATTGTATCAAGAGGAAGAGATCTTTCAAAACAAAATGAAGCACTTATTTTCATTTTCATAACTTTTCTTCCTTTTTTAAAAACTAAATATAGCTAAATGTCATCTAGGAATTGCACTTTGCTGTGAGAAATTAAGCATCTTCACTGGAAAATGTAAAAACAACATAACCAAAGTTTGAGCTGCATGAGTTTCATTTCCTCCAGCAAAAATGAATGTCGGGTTTGGTGCAAAGCCACAGAGTTGATTACCACAAAGATATGTTTTGATTAACCTACCTGCTAAAAAAATTGTTCAGCTCATATTGTAATATCAGGTTATCAGCACTGTGCTTTAAGGAAACTAGAAAAAGGTGACATTTCTATTTCTGTACCACGTTAGTTTGTGTAGTTTAAGTCCTCTTCTTTAAGTGTACTACAAAGCCATAAGATTTTCATTCTTTCTGTGAACTCTGATACCACAGATTTCTCTTCCAAGGTTAGCAGGGAAAGTCTCATAAGCGAGTCACAAAAGTTACAATTATTGTGACTGTACCTGTCACATGGTGGAGCCAAGAATAAAGCCAGATCAGCTGATGCAAAGTGGTGCAGACCACAACTGAAACTCTGTTTTATACCTGCTGAAGTCAAAAGATACTTTCTGCATCTGTAATTCCTATGACCAGAGTTTAAACATGAAATAGCAGCTGCAAAGCCATGATTTAGCACGTGCATTTCTCTATGCCCATATAAGTGTTTTGGCAACACTTTCTGTAGAAAAATATCTTTCCCTAGAATGTATTTTAATCATGGCTAGGTGCTTCTTCTACCAGATATAAGGAATAGCTCTGCATAGCTAGGCTTATATTTTAGCTTACACATAATCTATATACACACACATATAAGTTAGGAAGTAACATTCATGCATGACCAGTTAGTTGCAAGTTTCAAATCTGAAAGGCACAGCACAGCATCAATACTAGTGTCTCTGAAGGCAGGAATATATCCTTGCAGCACCTTTTGAATGTTGACCAGGGACAAAAATGAAATCTTCCTCCCATGGATATTTGTAGACACACCTTGTGACATACAGACGTGTACATGCATGCAGTCTCAGTCACAGTTCATTAGCATCCCATATATTAATCTGTTTGACAGTTCTCCTATGCACAAGTATTCTACAAAGAAACAAACGCAAAGACTAGTTGTTACCCTAAAGTGAAATAATATTAGACTGTCCCAAGACATTGATCAAAAGGCATGCAGATCATTGCACTTTCAAAGGAAGTCCGTCTCAGTCAGCATCAAAATCAGTGGACTGGGAAATCTGCAGTGTCTAAATGATGTTTATAGTTTTGCCGTTATGTTTCTATTTAGTGATACAACCCATGTGGCTTCCTTGGTCCATGTGGCTGATGTCTGTCGCTCAGCTGAAGAAGCAAATGGACAATCCTCTGATACAGTTTATTTTATTTTCATAGTGCTTTGTACATTCAAAAAAAGTCATTTAAAATTATTACATTTTGCTCTGAAAGTAGTAAGAAAATGCTCATAATTTACATAGCAGCAATTGGCTAGCATCCTGGGCTTCATTCTTATCAACTGCTTTTATCTGAAGAGCTGTATGGTGGGCAGAGACTCACTGGCAAAGGGCAAAAGTTAAGGAGGTGTTATCTGCTCCATACTCATTAGTATTAATTGCTGCAGTACATCTCTATATGACATGGCAGTGTAGGAGTACATATTTTCCTTCTCTCCCTTCCTGTTTCTTCAGATGAAAAGAGAAGATAGGAAGTAGATTACTGGTTAACAATAAAGTTTATTTCTACGATTTCTCTTGATTTTTTATGTCTAGGCTATATAGAATCATAGAATAGTTTGGGTTGGAAGGGGCCTCTAAAGGTCATCTAGTCCAACCCCCCTGCCGTGGGCAGGGACATCTTCAACTAGATCAGGTTGCTCAGAGCCCCGTCCAGCCTGACCTGGAATGTTTCCAGGGATGGGGCATCCACCACCTCTCTGGGCAACCTGTGCCAGTGTTTCAGCACCCTTAACAT
Organism: Aptenodytes forsteri; assembly: GCF_000699145.1. Taxonomy (NCBI): domain Eukaryota; kingdom Metazoa; phylum Chordata; class Aves; order Sphenisciformes; family Spheniscidae; genus Aptenodytes; species Aptenodytes forsteri. The sequence goes on along the minus strand of NW_008794581.1, from coordinate 7,381,624 downwards.
AAAAAATTTCTTCCTTATATCTAGTCTAAATCTACCCTCTTTTAGTTTAAAAATACATTTATTAAACTTATTCAAATAAGTTTAAAAATATGAGGGACTAAAAGTACTTTCAGCTGAGTGTATGGTCTGGTCCCTATCTCTTTCCCTTTTTTGTCCTGGTTTTCGTGGGAAAAGGACCCATGTGCATGGCAGGGAAGGAAAATATTAGGGAGGTTTGACTTGTACAGTCTCGTTTAGATGAAGCCTAGTTTTAAGCATAAAATTAAACTAATTTATGCTTAATCCAAAGAACTACTCCTGAGGCTAGATGAAGCCAATGTAGGACACATAAGGATGTATGTAGGAGGTACATCTTGCAAAAGAAAGCACTTCTGGAGTGCTTAGTTCTTTCACAGTAGGTGTTCAGTAGTTTGATCATCTGTCTCAGCAGTCTGAAGACATAAATTTTGGCTTTGCAGCAGTTTCTGGAGGTTAACACATTTCACCAGAGCAAGGGAACGAATTCCAAGCATAAAAAGCTCTATCACAGAAATAGTACTGTTTTCACAGTGGGTACCAGCAGAAGAGGGCGGGACTAGTCATTGATCAAAATATCTATTTGTCTTTTTAGATTTCTTGACCATATCTATCCTCATGGTACTGAAGTCCCCTCTAATGCAAATGTAGTCTGTGTTTGTGAATTATGCATAATGCTGTCTAATTAGTTGTATAGACATTTCCATATTGCTGATCATTGTAATATCTGGGTCTACAGCAAAATTTAGTTTCATTACCCTTTAACTGACTGTATATAAAAACAAGCCATATCTGCTCTGACAAGTACAGATAAATTTTGCTCTTATTCACTTGTTCAATATCGAGCCTTCTAGACAAAGCAATACTGTGGGAAACAAAAATGATGAAGCAGGAAGAAAACAGTCTAAACACAGTTCAATATGCTCACTGAGAGAGAATAGAAAAGTAACACCTGTAACTCACTGTTTTCCACCTCAGTCTTAGTCTATTGACCATCTTCAGGTTGCTTTAATATAAAGTAAACATTTACAGAGACACTCTTGGCAGAAGAGTACTAACTTTGGCAGCTTTACAAGTAAATGTCAGCTCTGAGTTGTCCCAGGCCTCTGTGCAATACATCAGAGATTATTTGGCATCCATGAGTAACTGACCTGTTCCAAGTAGCAATCTGTATTCTCATTTCTAAAGAATTCTAGAAGATTGCTTTTAAAGAATTCTAGTAATTGCTAGGAATAGTTTTGTGCAAATAAATAGCCAATAACATTTTGTGCACAGTTTTTCTGTCAAGATTACAGAAATTCTGGGTTACTACTACTTTGTCTGATCCATTTGTTACCCTACCTCAGTGTTTCACTAGATTTTTGTCTTAGTTTTAGGGAAAAAAAACCCACAAATTAAAGATGTTCATGCCCTTTGAGATATACAGATATCAATATCTATATGTATACATAGTTCCAATTTCATTCAGATCCACTTTACCCAGGATGTCTCCAGTGGTTTGCCTAGTCTTTCTGTAAGCACCATGAGGTGCTTAAAACATATACTGCTTTTCTGCAAAATTAGGGATTTCAGCAATTAAGAAAAATCAGTGTTATAACCTTGATTCATTACTATTTTTTTGACTTGAATAATGCTAACTGAACTCTGGATTCTTGTTCTTGTGAAGGGAAAAACACTGTCCCACTTGTTGGACTGTCATGTGCACTGCTAGACAAGGTTAAAATTTGCAGATAAATAACTCAGAAGTGTGAACTAACCAAATATCACTTCTTATAGCCAAGCCAAACTTTCGAGAAAGGATTTGGTAACTGGAAAGTATCTTTCTGACATGAAACAATAATGGCTTCAGATAAAATAATTTAAAAATATTTTGAAAATCTTCTGGTCTCAATTTATAAACACATTTTTGGAATCACAGTTTATGTTTTGAAGAATGAAATAAATCATACTATCTATTGCCTGCTGCTTAGGACCACTCACTATTGAGTAGTCGGTGTCATTTTAGATGAGAAAAACAGGGTTATCTGTGCATGTAAAGGACATGACTTTCCCTCGCTACCTGCAGTAGGGTTTTTTTAAGACAGACAACAGTCTTTTTTAATAGAGGAAAACCAGGAAAAATATCATTGCAGCATTTTCATATGAATTAAATGATGGTAGATATTGGGAAAAAATAGGGTTTTTACAGGACAGAAATGTACTTGCTAATACAGATTTAATAAGTAAAAGAGCTCTTAAATGAGACATATATATAAAAACATTGCTCAATTTTAGATGAAGTAGGGCTAAAAAGACAATCATGTAGAACTTGGTGAAATAAAAATCTGCTTTTGGGATTTGTAACTTCTTCAAATTTTGGGGGAACATCTCATTTTTACAATGGAAACGGTCAGAAACTTTATTATTACAATTACTCAATTTTGTATTTTTGTCCATAAGATTTTCCATGTCATTCATGTGTCTCAGACTGAGTAGTTCTGTGAAACTTCAATCATGCTGGTACAGAGAAAACATTGTTGCATATGTTAAATCTTACTTTTTTTTCTTCCTTTGAACTTGTATCACAGGAAATTAGAATGACGGATATATTTACTATTTTGGGCAAAGTCATAGCTTACAAAAAACACAGTTCATAGCTATTGGGAGGGGGAAGGAGAAGAGGTTCAGACATTGAATTTCCGCAGCTTTCACCCACTGCAAGTCCTGGGCTGAGCAGGACCTTTAAAGGCAAGGACATCCATCCTCAGTTAGATAAAGGATTCATCAATCCTAGTAATCTGTTTCCAACAGTGATCATAAATTAATATTCAGGAGAGAATTGGAACAAGTCAGGGACTTTTTCTACCACTTGTGAAGCAAAATTACACATACCTGAGCTAAGAGTCAGGGAAGCTTTCTTTTCTCCAGTTTGGTGGGCCTGGACACTATGGAAACAATGATGTTACGGTATAAGATTCAGTATCAGTATCTTTCACTGTTACATGTTTCCTTTTAGTTCATTATCCTGAAGACAATGACAAAAGACAATGAATTCTCAGCTGAGGATGAAACAGGATTATACAGTATATGAAAGGAGTCCAGGAAAGAAACAAATCTTTTTCTGAATGTTACTTTTCCAGATAATTAATTTCTTTACATCATAAGGGTTCCCTGAAAGGAATGACCCTTTTTTAACATAGAAGTCAAATACGATAGAGTTTAAAAAAACCATACTAGCTATACTGACACAAATGTGCACACTTCCTTATCTTGATTTTCAGTTAAGAGCTTGCATAAAAAAGCATGGATATAAAAGGATGTTGTTCATTCTTAATTAAAGTAATTCTTAATTAAGGATTAAAGTACAAGACAAACTTGACTTTAAAAAAAAGAGGAGTTCCTCTAAAGAAGTAAGACATGGAGAAATTCAAAGGATTTCTTAATATGAAGGTGTGATCTCTTTGACTGTGTTTGACTGAAGATCATATGCAGCATGTACATCGAGCTGCAAACAATGTAGAGAAGATTAAAGTTTTGAAATACAAGTTTTTTTTCTTCTCTGCATTGAAATAAACTGTATAACAAAAGAGTACAAAATTCTTAAATTTAATAAACCATCAATTATTACTAGAAGAGACCATACACTTTAGCTTTCTGCCCTAAATTTTCATTCTGAATTTATGAGTATGGTCAATAATTTCAAAGTGAACCTCAAACAGGAAATGTTGAGTGAAGCCCAGTTATGTTTCTATAAAGGATATAAGATGGAAGAATTTTTAAAAAACTAAAAAGTTGTGACTTAAAATAAGAGTTATTGTCTCTCTAAACCTTGCAGCTTTGAACAGTCACACAACTGACAAAGACCAAATTGTTTGGCTTCTCTCTTAACAAATACAATATATTGTTTTACCCCTTGAAAGTCTGCATTTTTTATTTACAGGATTTCCAAGTTTTGGGGGGTTATTTAAATGAATTTAGGTTCAAAGTGAATTCTAAGATTTTTTTTATAATGTGCAGGTTTTCATTTCAATATTCTGAAAACACTTCATAATATAATTTATTCCTAGAACTCACAAAGTAAATATTAACAAATACAATATATTGTTTTACCCCTTGAAAGTCTGCATTTTTTATTTACAGGATTTCCAAGTTTTGGGGGGTTATTTAAATGAATTTAGGTTCAAAGTGAATTCTAAGATTTTTTTTATAATGTGCAGGTTTTCATTTCAATATTCTGAAAACACTTCATAATATAATTTATTCCTAGAACTCACAAAGTAAGTATTTCAACTCTCAGGAAAGTATAAGCAAGTAAAAGTTGCAGGGTAGTTATTGCTTTAAAAGGAGTAAATGTGTCAGAATACACTTTATAATAATACACATTGGAAGAAAAAACCTTTGAAACAAAACATTGCTCTGTATCAGGTTTATATATACATGTATATATGAATTCTTGTGTGTGAATAACAGAACTTGAATTGAAGAGAGACTTCTGAGCTACTAACAAAACTAACGGTTGGAATCACCAGAGATTTCTTTGTGTGCACTGAAAAGGGACACTAAAGCACCTACTCATCCCCGATGTGACAAGGGACATGTCTTTGTGGAAACACAGGCAATCTGGAAAAACAACTGTCAATATCAAAAAACAGTGCAGCACACTCTACAGTCTAAAATTCTCACCTCTTAAAAAAAGGGATCATTTCAAATGGATCCTGATTTTCACCTAACCAAGAGTGTGACTTGGACAGTGAAAGGACCTTTAGAGAATGATTCAAAAGTATAGATACACTGTGAATTTTCTTCATTTCCACTTTCACTCCAAGCCTGTATATCTCTGATCATTCATGCTACCTGCAATAACTTTCTCCCACTCTTTCTCTAAACTTTTCCAAATGAAACTCAGGGTTCAGGTGGCTCAGGAGTATGCCCATAATCTAATCCAGAGAGATATCCCTAATCACTTTCATAATTTTGGCTCAGTTCCTAAATTAACTGCACCATAACCTGATATGTATTACTCACAATATTCTCCTCTAAGGCACTCTTCACCACGGAACATATTATCATCAAAAGACCATATATGTCTGCCTTTTATTTCCAAAATCATCTGAACAGCTTCCTATCTCAATTAATGACAATGATTTTGGATGCTGAAGCATGTTTACAGTTAGTATGCAATTATAATAAAGCCTTGTAATATTCTCAAGAATCTCACTAAAGCCACAGTAGTACTACTTACAGGCCAGACCAAGATATAAATGCAACATATCAAACTATTTTTAGCAGCAGAATGGCTGCTGCTTCAAACTGACAAGAGTACTACTTACAGGCCAGACCAAGATATAAATGCAACATATCAAACTATTTTTAGCAGCAATGGCTGCTGCTTCAAACTGATGGAAGTGTGTTTCCTACCTCAAAGTATCCTGTCTTTGCAGTATAATAAGACAGCCTGCACATCATAGATCATTAATGTGACTTGACACACCCAAAATATGAAACTATGAAAAGGCGTAAAATAATATTCAAAACAAAACTTCTGAATTCTGAAATGGAATTTTCCACTATGACATTCCAGTACTCCAAGATCTTTCTACAAATGAGGATGTGTCAATAATTGCCTATTTTCCTAAAACTATGGATTGTCATAAGAATTGGACAGAGGAAGAGAGAGAGCATACTAATACTGTTAGATGTAGAAGCAGTTTTGAGACATATTTTCTTACTAGAGTAGGGTTTTACAACAGATAATTTTCAATTCACTGTCATCTCACAATAGAGAAAAATTATTTTCTTGGCAAAATAATATGCATGCTTTATACTTGATGTGTAATTTCTCAAGCATATGGCCAAGAAGCACTGTTTTTTATTGTACTTGCAGAGACTTCGTGTAATAGATTTATGGCAATATAAGGTTGGAAAAGACTCTGGAAGTTCACCTAGTTCACTCCTTAGCCAAATGGTAGAATCAGATATTCCTATGTCATCCTGGACAGATGTGTCTAGCCTGTCCTAAAAAGCCTCAACTGATGCAGAATATACAATTTTGTAGCACTTTCTATATAAAAGAGTTGCCTGGGAGGCATCAGCATTCACAAAAAAAGTATTTTTTTATTCCTGTCCAGGCAAAAGGAGTTTCCAAGCATGCTAAATTGTGCTAAAAAAAAAAAAACAGCTAACAAACAAAAATGTATGGTCCAGCCTTGAGTCTGTTGAATAAAAAATGGGTGATCTCACTCTTGGTTGCCTCCCTAATAAAGAGTCAGTCGACAGGTCAAGATGGTGGTTAGCATTGGTGGCTGTGAAATTAAAACTCTGCAACACAGTTAGGGGTTTAATTTTGAGGTAAGTCTTTGGGAACACACCTCTCCAAGACTGACTACTGTCAACGTCCTGGACATCATTCATTTTTTAGTTGTTGTGTTCTTAAGAAGTCTTGTTCTTTCTTGTGGAAAGTACCTACCTACTTATTTTAGCCAAGGGATTCTGCAGAGTTCCTGTAAATTTGGGCTTGAACTGCTTAAAGTGTTTGGAGAGTAACCCCATGGTTTCTTCCCTTCTGCTTTAGCTGTTGGTTTGGTATTTTTTTCCTTTCCCCTATTGTGAAGTACAACTACAAGCACTAATTACCTTTGCCTATTATTACAAAAGAGAGAGGAACAAAGTAAAAATTGTTATGTCAGAAGCAAAGAAAATGTCTTATTATTTTACAATTGCATTTTAAAGCAAACAAAAAACACTACTCTTTTGCTAGTTGTAATTTTAGAAAGGAAAGTTGATAGTCAGTAACCAACAAGCAGCTAAATACCAAGTGAGTAATCAAACCTAAATATAAACCTGTGGTGCATCATTCCGGTCAGTGTATTTATTTTGTCTTGAAAATATAAAAAAAGAAAATACTAGTACAAAAGATATCCATTTCAAATCCACAGATGAAGGCAAAATCTTTTTATATTTTCAGATGACCCTGTTGGCCTGAACAGCCAGAATATATTGTTGGCTAGAGATGAGGTTTTTTGTTCAATAAACATTTTACAGTAATTATTAGCAGCTTAGTTACATCTTATAAATTCTCTTTTTAGTTCCCTTCTGAACTGAAGCTTTTACTGAAGCCAGTGAAAACCAGTAGGGCAAAGGGTGAATTCTGAAATGGACTGCAACCTTTTTTTTTTTTTTCAATTAAGCACAAGCAACTTGGGTGAACATAGATTGGAGGAATGACACCTTGAGATCACTTCCAACCTTAATTATTCTATGACTGTGAAATGAAATTCAACAGCTAACCTCCTATGGATTTGAAAAGTTTTGTTCATGACCAGATTAATCTCAAGGAAAATGAATGGGAATGCACTTTCATGCACTCCCATTTGTAAATCAGATATGTCAGGGATCTCAAAACATCTTTCAATATGCTCCAATCTTACATTGGCTTTTAGTAGTAAACTACTAATAAAGGGAAGAAATGACTGGATCAATCCCAGGAGATTTTGCCGCCAACATGAGGAGAATAGACAGGCACAGAAGTTGCTTAGAAGACATTTTTATTAAAATATGGCTTATTCAGAGCTTAATAAGGTGAAGTTATGATAGACAGGATATAAGACATATTTCCTGGCAAGAAGAGAAAGTAAAATTCTGTAGATGCATTAAATGTTAGTAAGAGTGGTCAGGAAACTGCTTTTCTACCTCTCCCCTACTAAGCAGACTATATTGACAGTGAAGAAATGAAAGCCCAAGTACTATCACTAAAAACTCAGCAGACTGGATATGTTGACTCCTGAGTGCAATCACAACATGTATAGGAAATTAGTTTGGATATGAGGGCAGGCAAACTTACAAGTTTAATTGCTTTTTGTCTGCTTCTGCTGGCAAGCCAGTCTTTTGACTTTTAAAAGGGATTTGCTTTTATTTTTTTAACTGGGCTGATGTTTTGAACCAGTATTTGCTATTGACAGAAAGAGCCTTGGATTCATAGGCAGACCATTATTAACTGGGTTTAAGTTAGGATGTCATTACTTTTATAGATAGCTAAAATACTTATGAGATTTTGTTAGATATTACCTTTTCAAAATCTCCCTTTCCTATTCTCACACTTTAGTAGAATTGCCCTAAAAGTATTTTGGATTTTTCTCAAGTACTCATTTTTTATTTCTATATTAAGTTAAGCACAGCAGGTGTGATTTCTTTTATTCATATCTAATTGAACTCATGATTCAATAATATTCATTCTGTAAAATTTTGGTCAAAACAATGCTGCAGATTGTTAATGATATGTAACAGTCATGTTTAAATTGCTACATGATACAAAAATGCATCATTAAAGCACAAAAGCTTCCTGCAAATGAATACATGCATCTTTACCTTTTTTGCCTTAAAAAATGTGCCTAAGCAGAAATGTGCCTATGTTTGAAATGAAAATGTTTTACATGTACAGCAAACACTTACATGTGTATCTGTGTGTACATGAAAGAATGAATTCAGTGTAAGTGAAAAAAATTGAAGTGACGAGACAGGGTGTTACTCAGTGGTTCTAAGTTAAATGTTGACATTTAGTCTCACAATATATCACATTAACAGCAGTCTCAACTTCTAGTAAGGTCTTATCAAAATGCATCACTAATAAACTGGGAGAAGTTTACTATGAAAGACAGTGATTCTTTTTCAGTGCCCATGTAAATCTAGACTTCTCAGTTGAAAATGCCACTTTGTTCCCTTGGTGAAATGTGCTTTTTAAGTCATGAAAGTGCTACAATTTAAAATATATTAAATTTACAAGATTTGTTTTAAATTTGAGTTTCTGTCCCATGAGTAATTCTGATCTTTAGACATTGCTTTTCAAGCTAATTAGGACTACCACTTCACAAAACTTTTCACAGAAAAAGCAGTTTGTCAGCTTAGAATTAAAAGTGACTTTTAATCACCATGCTGAAGTATTTTATTGTGATCAAAATATATCTATACTCTTCCATTTTGGAAGTGATCTCTTAATTAGGGTCTGGTCCAAGTTCCTTACATCCTGTTTCTTTATTAAAACAGAGGTTCATTCTGGATCAGGCTTTCCAAGACAGACTGTGGTTGTAAAACCCCTGTGACGGACTGCCTTACTTTTGAGAAGAGGAGGCTTGGTGCATCATGCTTAATTTTTGGTCACAGAATAGAATGGGAGAATAAATGAAATATATTAAAATTGCCTAAAAATTCAACTGACTTGAAATTAAATGTCTTCTTTTTCATTTTTAAAAGAAATAGGAATATATAATTTCAGATTTATTAGAGTAATGTAAAATGCCAAAAAATGAAATAGTTGTTCAATCTGTTGCCTATTCTGCATTGGCTGATCAAAGAATATATTTTCTGTTAATAACCACAGTAATCATGCTGCTATATACCTGATAGAGCCGAAAAAGGGTCTCATTTCTAACGATGTTTGGATAACTACCAATTCCCTACAATATTATTGGTATCTAGTTTCTATCCCAGCAAAATTTCCATCAAGAGTCTGCAGTGGAATATGATAAAACACACAAAATGTGCTTTCTTTACTGAGGACTGTATAACAAGATCTACCTGAAATGGAAATATGATGGTCTGGGTTTTAGGAGGGGGAAGATGGGAGAGACTGAATTGAAATTGGATCAGGCCCAGCCAGCACGGGTTCATGAGAGGCAGGTCCTGCTTGACCAACCTGATCTCCTTCTACGACCAGGTGACCCGCCTAGTGGATGAGGGAAAGGCTGTGGATGTGGTCTACCTGGACTTCAGTAAGGCCTTTGACACCGTCTCCTACAGCATTCTCCTAGAGAAGCTGGTGGTTCACAGCTTAGACAAGTGTACTCTGCGCTGGGTCAAAAACTGGCTGGACGGCCGGGCCCAGAGAGTTGTGGTGAATGGAGTTCAATCCAGTTGGCGGCTGGTCACGAGCGGTGTTCCCCAGGGCTTAGTTTTGGGGCCAGCTCTGTTCAATATCTTTATCAATGATCTGGATGAGGGGATCGAGTGCTCCCTCAGTAAGTTTGCAGACGACACCAAGCTGGGCGGGAGTGTTGATCTGCTCGAGGGTAGGAAGGCTCTGCAGAGGGACCTGGACAGGCTGGGTCGATGGGC